>NC_026000.2:138903021-139024805 GCF_000442705.2 Elaeis guineensis | reverse complement strand
TCCTCTCTCCTTTTCACCGAAAATCTTAAGCTCAAAACGGTGGCAATCACGGAAAAATCCTGCGGAAGACGTCCTGTGCCGTCAATTTCTCGTCGGAAAGCTTCGCCGGCGACAGAGGTAAGCCTCCTCCCTTCCTCTCTTCTCCCTTTCCTTCCCGTGCGATGTGCACGCTCGCCGGCAACCGGAGTCGCCGGTGGTCACCGCGACCACCGGTTTGGCCCTCTTCTTATCGGTGAGTCACCCCTCCTGCCGATGCCACTCCACATCGGCTGCGCCGCCGGTCGGCCACCTAACGAGGGGACTAAAGGTCCCCTGTTTCAGCCAAACAAGTCCACGGGAAGAAGAAAAGAAAAAGAAGAAGAAGGAAAAGAAAAAGAAAAAAGAAAAGAATAAGAAGGAAAGAAAAAGAAAGAAAAAGAAAAGAAAAAGAAGAAAAGAAAAGAAAAAGAAGAAAATAAAATAATAATAATATAATAAATAGAATTTTCTCTCCTCTCTCTTCCGTGAAGAAAAAGAAAAAAAAAAGAAAGAAAGAAGAAAGAAAAAAAATAAATTAATTAATAATAATGATATAAATAATAAAATATGAGAAAGAAAATTTCTCTCTTCTCTCTCTCTCTTCAGCCTGAACTAGTATTTTCTCTCTCTACTTTCTCTCTCTAGAATCCTCTCTCTAGATTATTTCTCTCTCCTAAGATTTTTAAAATTTTGAGAAGAATGATGATGAATTTAATGATTCTCGTAATGAATTTTTGATCTGTGATCGTCGGCGATACACCGACATCCACTTTGATCAGATCAGGTATTTTTAGATTTTATTTCTCATGATCTTATTGAATTATCCACATGATAATTTTAGCATGATTTGATCTGATCGATCAGAATTTATTGAATCATATTGTCTGAAAATTCAAGATGAGTTTTCTCTCTCTAAAATTTTCTCTCTCTAAAATTTTCTCTCTCTAAAATATTCTCTCTCTTGATTGATTCTCTCTAAAAAAAAAGGTTAGTGAATGAAAAAATTTCTTTTAATAAGTCTGATCTGATTTTAATGAAGAACCCTGATCTATGATTTGTCAGACAGCGTACTGGCACCCACCTTAATCAGACCATGAATCTTTAGATTTGATTATCCATGATTTCGATCTAGCCATGATTTGATTTAATCATGTTGGTTTTACCAATTGAGATATTGGACCAATCGTAATGTTGGATTGTGTCGCCTGATCAATTTGAATTGTACCTCATAAATCTCTCTCCTCTGATTTTCTCTCTCCACTTGATTTTATGAAATCGATGAAGAAATCTCGGTCCTATCATTTCGAATCCGATTTGATCTGATAGTCAAACTTTGGATCGTTTAGGTCCTAATTAGATTTTGATTAGATGAAATTAGATGATCGAACCCAATCTAAATCGTTGAAATATGGTATTCGTATTCTTTCTAATTATTGAAATTGATTCTGTATAGGATTGTGGATGTTTGATCATGGGATATTGCGATATGATCTACGAATAGAATTTTTGGAAGAAAATTTATAGAATTATATGGATTTATTGGAATACGTTTGAGGTAAGTAATGTTTTACTTTTTCTAGATTTATCGGTAAATTATAATGTATTCTTCTGACATGATTTGTGAAACGATGCATGAATTGGATGAATGGTATTTTGTTATGAAAATATCTTATTTGAAAAGTTATGATGAAGCATGATTGAACATATTGATTTCATGATGCATTATATTGATTGATTTCGATACTACATGATTATATGTTTTATTATCGAAATTAGAATATGAAACATGATTTATGAAGAATTATGATATAAGAAACAATAAGAATTGACAACCTGACTATATAAAGGACCCTGCCAATGGGGGCATATACGTTGGCAATTGATTGTCCTGAGGGTTTATGTCGCCAGCGAGACCAGCGACATGTCGCCAGAGAGACCAGCGACAAACCGCCAGAGAGACCAGCAGTTCCAAAGGACATGGCTACCAGATGATTCGCAGCCTACCGCAAGCAGATACGCGGTATTATGATCCTGCCACAGGAAAAATGTGGTCATAGCTCATGGTTGACGAAAAGAAATTGAAGAACAAAAGAAATTGAAATTTAGAAAGAAACTTGAATTTTTGAAAAAGAAATGAATTTGGCATGAATTATGTTGCATAATTGAAATTGATTTCAAATTGATGAACTCTGTATACTTATTTTCTATAAATAATGATTTACTTAAATGCATGATGAAATCTATTGAAAAGTGATCATTGCTTACTGGGCTGTCTAGCTCATTACCTCCTATTTTATTGTTTTTACAGATGTTGAGGAATTAAGATGATACAAGATATGAATGGAAGAGTGATCAGAAGCAGAATCTTCATACTTTTATTTTGGGTTGAAAGGCTTATTGAATTTGATGCAAAGCCTTTGAATTGTTATTGAATTTATTGAGATATTAAAGAATAAAAATTTAGATCGTTATATTTTAAATTTAAATTGTTGACTAATTATTCCGCTGTTGTTTTAGGATAGTATGATAAGATGCCTTGCATGCTTATGGGAAGAGTTTTCTATGAGTATGCGGCAGTTGCCATGACCCTCGATTCAAAATCTCGGATCGGGGACGTGACAACATATATTCATGAGTGGATTCTTGCCAACATAATCCAATCAAAATTGTTCACTAAAGCTACCCAATTACCTAAACTGTTGCTTAAACATGATCACAACCAACTGCTCTGAACAACATTATCCACCAATCCCTTCAATCCATGAAAGATCTCTGACCCTTGGATTCAGTTGTGAGTCTATCATGCAAATCTAATGGCATTTAATCATAGTTCTACCTAACAAATGGTGGTGGCGGTAATGACAGAGGCAAACTATGCCAAAACATTGAGGAGAAAAAAAATAAAAGACCACACCTGTTGCTGGATTACTGGCATGGGCTGCTGCGCTTGTTGCACAGGCCCTGCTCCAGCACGTCTACTCCCTGGTCGTTGGGCCTGTTGACCTTGTTGCACAAGTGGCACATAGAAATTGGGCACAGGAGCACCACCAGGCCTCATCCCATGTACAAGCTGTTGCTGGAAGCCAAATCCAGGCTGTAATGGAAATGGCATCAGTCAAGCAAAAATTTATGAATTTCGTTAAGACTTTTCAGTAAAATAATCAAATAAATGACAAGGTCAAGTCTCAGTAGTTAGTATTAAATGAAACAAACCTAACAAAGGCCAGGCTTCTACTCTTGACCCTAAAACAGCATGACTTGATTAGACTGAAATGGGACCTTAGATAACATCTCGTTTTATCATTTTCCCCACTTTTTCCCGCCAACGTGATGTCCACAGGTAACTTGGGACTCTATACATTGTTAATGCTCCACAAATACCCTTAAATAGCATTTCTTCAATCCATTAATTGCATAGCAGATATAAACATAAGTGTTTCCATGCTTATGCAAATCAGTGCCAAAAGAAAATACCATTCTATAATGGTAAAAATCAATCACAGCAACATTAGTGCTCCATTTCCTCACAATTTCTTTAACAAGCATATATATTGAATGTTTTTGAAGCATATCCATGCCAACAAATTCTTTCATAGAGCCAATATATAAAATAAGAGAGAAAAAAACACACTTTAATGCATTAATAATTAGCAGGTATGTTTATTCTTATAGTTGTCGAAGCACAAAATTTATAAATGTAATGGAAACGAAACTAAAATAGAAGTATTGTGTCTCGCTGTTCTTGTAAATGAATGTTGAGGAAATATACACATCAAACATGCATCCTCACTTTTGAAAAATAATATTCAATTTCATAAATGCTGTAACATATTTGTTTGATTGTTAACAAACACATGGACCGAGATAGGAGATCCTTCTCCTGTAAAAGTGCATATTAGCTTAACAAGATTTTGTTTCCATGCACTAAAAGAAGCATAGTTTAGAACTTGATTAGGGTTTCTTTCATAAGTCACATCCTTCATGAAAAGATTCCTGACTGCTACTACCTATTTGTCTCCCACAAGCAAACCAAGTTTATGATGATTAAAGAATATGCTGAAAAACTCTTGATATCAGATATGCAGTTGAGTCCACAACGAATTAAACTGACAGTACCATTACCCTGAAATTTGTCAATCCATTTATCAAGCTAATGCCACAGCCTTCCCCTCAAAATCTCACTTTTGCTTCTATGTTATCATCCAGATCAGACTGATTTAAGACCTCAACTTTAGTGCAATAACAGAACTGATATGACGATTTTAACTCAGTTACAGAAAACACAACTGTTATATGCATTTTTTATACCTCTTCACAATTTTTTCATCCCTTTGGATTTCAAGAAGCATATTCACAAGACATAAACTTTGGTTGCATCGAAATCTGCAAGCACTGTGAGCTACAAAGAAATTAAAAAAATAAAATCTATTGACATATACGTTGCCTATTAGGGATGGCAAATTGGTAATTGTAGCCGACCCATTGAGTACCCGACCTGATCTAATTCGAATGGCGTGGGTTTTACCCAACCAGATTAAACTCCGGGTTGGATATGGGTTCTAGATAAAATACTTATAGTGGATTCGGATCGGATATAGATAATCGTATGCCCACTCCAAACTTGACCTAATATAACCTTAATCTAAATTACTCCTTTCAAAGTTATAATTATTTTATAATGTTTGCAAGATGAATTCCTTATCTGACCTAAACCAATCTATCTTATCTACCTACCCGTACCACTACTTGACCAATCCGAGGTAGGTACAGGGGGGATATGGGTATGAGGTTCTTAATTGCAGGGTGGACATGAGTATTGGCCGACCCAACCCGTTGCCATCCTTACCTATTGAGTTAAATGTCATAATTTTATGAGTGCCAATCAATTGATAATCAACAAACAATAATTAAAATAATATATTACCAATGTTTGTCTTATCGCCCCATACCATCCAATAAGAGGCATATCGTACCATACCGGTGCCGTACGTATACCATATCGATACTGTCATACCATACTATACTGCATACCGACAATATAATAGGATGCTATTGATATGCGGTCCGATACTGAGATAGCGAACCTTATATATTACTTCCTAAAATAATGTCAAACAAGATTAAACATTTTGTTAAAATTGAGCCTTTGATAAGCTGAAATCCCATCGCTTATTAATAAGCTAATGCAAACACCTTGCTGAGTTGTTTAAGCTCATAAAATCCGTAATTGCACTATAGGCCTGTTTGGTTGCAGATAGTGGATCATGCAACAATACACATTAGTACAATGAGGTCAAATCCAATGTTTCAACATAGTTTGACATCCAGCACGTAGTTACAAATTAAAATACATATTCGGGGCCGAATGCACTCTACAGCCAATGTAACTGCATATCAAATCTTACTGTAGTTAGATGGGTGAGATTTGTCACTTCAAAGCAATAAGAATAAATTCATTAATAGTAGCAATGCATGAGCAAATATGATAGTATCATTAGTAATAATATAACACTGTCAACACTTCAGCAATATTTCAATGTTGGTATTTTCATTATATAGGCACAGACCTATAATATATATCATAAATTATAAAGTTATCTTGCTGTGGTCAGAACAACTCTGTACCTTGGTCCTAACAGTAAATGACAATTTTACCCTCAAGTGTTTGCATGGGGTAGCTTCACTTTCTAGGTTTCTTTTTGTTATTTACTCTATGGCATTAATGCACCTTCATGGGATTTACCCTCAATTTCCCTCCACCCTGCGGTGCTAGTTTGAGTCCCCTACGAAACAATATGAGGGCATACTAAACCATACCGCAGACCGATCGATCTAGAATTCAGTGCCGATCCGGTGAGCCTTGCACTGGGCCATTACCAACTAAGTTGTGTGTTGGCCAATATAGATCTAAATTGGCCCCTATCAACCGATGTTAGTTTAAGATGCGGAAATACATGCAGCCACAAGTCATTTTTTTCCTTCCAATATGGCACGTGCTTTGGTGCCCATTGGCCTACATGCTTCATGGCAACAACACTTAAATCTTGATTCAAACCAGCTACATATTATGCCAATAATTTAATGTAAAGTTAAAATTTTCTGACAAATGAAACAAATCATGAGATGAATGATATACTAATGAACCACAATATTATAAGATATCATTATACAAATTTTATAATTATATATTACTGTATTTAGTGTAGTACCAAAAAATAATAGAATAATGTGCATTATAATAACAAATTATTTATTATATTAATATAATAGTTATACTATTATATTATAAGAGTTCCATACTTTAGGCATATTGTATACCTTGACTACTATATTCTTTCAAGGATCTAATAGTATGATTTAAGATGATGCTACTAATACACTTGATAAAATGTGATGATATTTTTTATCATACATGATATTAGTATATAACTGTAAGCTATCATATATCATGCAACTATCACATTTACATTACATCGCTTAATTACATCTAGCCAAACAGTTGCTTTCCATTGGCTGTAAGTGTATGCACAGTCAACCAAACATCTGATATAGTAGCAAAATACTGAAATATTATAATTAAATGTAGTATAATTAAATGTAGCTTCATCTACACAGCATTCCCAAGCACGGTCTACCGAAAATCAACCACATGTGGTTTCACCCAGTCATGAATAGAAATAAAAAAAAATAGAAACTACTTTATTATAAAACATAGTCTACCTCAATGATTAAGTTATCACTTTCAACCGAAGTAGTCCGGCTACCAAATCATACACTTTTATATTTTGTTTCCATAAGATACCCCCCTGTACTATGAAGATCCAACAGGCTGTCATCTTATATTAAAACAGGAAGAATAAAGGCCAGTTTACACACTCGATTCTGGTCATGACACAGTAACCTAAATCACTAATCCTGATACCTTGTGATGACTTTAGCTAAACCATAAAATCCAATGCAGATTAGGAATGGTGAGGGTATATACATAGCCTAACTTGCAATGACATATCTTATGTATTTTACATGCCAGTTCATACACTTGCCATGTTGCTGATCATGCGACAGGCCATTGGAACATATAAGAGTACCTAATTTAGGTTTCTTTTTAGAAGTTCAATCTCAAGCTTCATCTGCTACTAGGATCTCAACGGCAATGGCAATGGGAAATGCAAAACCTCTATTACATGCTATAAAAATTGGAAAGCTTCCATTATTTGCTAATTACAATTTGTTACCGCTAGACTGACAATAATGTTAAAAGGGAACTTACAATTAAATAAAATATATCTGAATAACTGTAGTTACCTGTGGAGGAATAAGGGCAGGAGGAGCTTGACCATAAAATAGTTGTTGTCCAAGACCAGGGGCACCGGGTGGATACATAGGAACACGAGGACCAACGGCAGGTACCATTGCTACAGATCGCATTTGTGAAAATTGTACCTGAATTTAATAATGACAAACTATCAGCAAGAAAGGCTACCACAAAAAATGAGATTAATTTGTGATGCTATAAAATGGATAGAATAAAGAGTTTCAATTCATCAACATATTCCTATTACTATAGCAATATTGACCCAAACAAAACAAAATATCAACCAAATGTGTAGTAACTATGAAGTACTAAATATTTTCAGGGTAAGATGGAAGCACAAGCACGATTGATTCAGACCAGCACTATGACAAAAGAGTGAACATATACTTTGTCCAAAACACTACAAAAACTGCAACAAAAGGAAACCAGCTGATCTCGAGGAGTGGGGGATGGTGGGAACAAAAGGCTCCTCATAAATATTAACTTATACTAACTTCGGTTCAAAATTGCCAAAAATACAAAAATGAAGAACTTATATGACATAACATACTTTAAAAGGTTGAGTAATAATTTTTCATGGCTTCTTGGTTTTTATTCCTAGTATTTCATTTTTTGAAAATTTTCTTGAGTTTATTGAGAAACTCTGTAACTTGGAGCAAAACTTTGACACCTGCCACAATTGAGCAAACTGGACCTTCACAAAGCTAGACAAAAATGAAAGTGCAAGCAACATTTCAAACCTTGCTTTTACTAGAGTTGATCTACTTGTTAGTAGTCTTCCTTGAAATAGGGTCCACAAACACTCATGACTTTGCTTCTAGTCATGTCCTTAAGTATAATTCTCAGATTTCTGTCAAACAGTACATAATCAACCAGCAAAAGCCAATAAATATTGTTGATGCACCTTAACAGAAAATCCCCTTCATCATTTGATAGAATTTCATATGTTTCTCTATCAACTGATATTTAAAAGTAACATCTCAAAAACTGTGCAAATTTTATACTTTGATTATTCAAAAATATCTATAGTTGTTTTAATACAATTCATGATCATTCTACTTATACATAAACTTGCCAACATTTTTTAGAACTCCCAAAGTCTTTCCCAAATTAAAGATATTTTTCCTTGCCAAATCAACTGCCACTCCTTCCTGACTTCAATGATGAGGAAATTTACATCATCCAAATATATTATGTGTATAATAGAAAAACTTTGTCAAATGGTACACACAAAAGAAAGCCAACAAGGCTCTTGCTAAGGATAGTCAAACAGATGTGTCAGAGTACTCCCTTAGAGTTACTAAAATACATCTCCTGTTACTCGGAAAATTTTCATCAAGAGATCTTTTCCTGCTTGCATAGAAACATATCTGAATATCATTTAGAAAAAACATCGTTCAATCATTCTAATTGCTAATATTTTCTATTTGAATTATATATATATATATATGAGCACAAAAACTATAAAATAGCATAATGCTTTCATGCAAGGTTCACAAATATACATTGGAAGCCCTTTCACATTCCTTAGTATCACTTTGGACCTCTCACATTAATTTGATATTTCTTGACTTGCAACAGAGAATTGTCCAGACTTACTTTATCTGAGTGATTAATTACCATCTTGTCCTTTGAGAAAGTTAGCTTTTCAATTTGACACCATTTTCTTAAGAGCACAAAGGAGTATAGACTGGATTACCTTCTAGATTCCTCTAATTCCTCAACATTAATGGGTTCCAATTCCGGAATGCTATACCTAGTGCTAGGGATCTTGGCAGGGACTTGAAAGGTTCTGCAATGTTACCTATTCTATGGATTAACTTGCAAAGAAGAATTGTCCAAACTTAGTCATTAAACCTTTTGAGAAGTCAGCTTTTTGATTTGACACCATTTTCTAGAGAATAAATTTGGTTGCCTTCCAACTGACATGCCTTCCCCTCAATCAACTCAGCATTAATGGGTTCCAGTCCTCGAATGCTATACCTAGAGCCAAAAAATACGGCAGATCCTCAAAATATTTTGCAAGTCTGAGTATTCTCACCAAATGCACTTGTTAATATACCATTCTCCTGATGGTCTTCCACATAAGAACTTTGGGCGAATAGCCCCCCTTTGCCAACTAGTCATCTACCAAATCTTCCGTATCGAACAAGACCTGGACCATACTCAAAGTTCTCCTCTTTCACGATAAGATTAATGCTATCAACTTCCATCACCTTCTTCCTCCCTCTTGAGACATATTATTGTCATGAGCCAAAACAGATAATACCTCACATATACAAAGACAGAGACATAAATCAACCATCTGAACCATTCGACCCTTTCACCTATGACCACAATATTGACACTGTCTGTGGAAATACCTCCTATCCACACATACTCCCTCTTGACTAGAAGGCTGTGTTGTAGTGTAGAAAAAACTTCTTTAGTCCCACATCGGTTATGAGTCAAGAGGAAATATGGCTTATATGGATTGGAACCTTCTCTCCCAACATGAGGCGCTTTTTAAAGAACAAAATCGTGAGATACTAAATGATCAGGATCCATTGAAGCCTAAAGATGGTCATGAGTCAAAACGAACAATACCTCACGTATGCGGAGGTGGAGGCATAAACCAACCATCTGAGCCATTCGACCCTTTAACCCAGGACCACGACAAGACACAAGATGAGGATCTCTAAATTTAATTGAACCTATATCACACATTGTAATCTCCTTACCATCCTGGCTATCTACAACTCTCTTCTCAAGCACATTGCGATAAGGCCAATGATTGTGACCAATAAGACCACATTCATAGCACACTAAAGGCAACTTTCATACCTAGACCTAGAGCAAGGGGTTTATCCAGATCGACTTCAACATAAGCTCAAGCATAATAGCGCCGCATAATTTCATTTATCTCAAATGGTCCACTTGCTCCTACTGCCATAGTAAGCAAAGTCTTTTATCCAATATTTCAATGGGAGATCTGAAATCTGGGCCAGATAGAAGCTAAATCAAACTTTCTCCATCTCCAACATTGGGATGCTATTTTTGTAAAGAGAGAATCTAATCCCATACAAAGTCCCTCCGACCAGATATTTAGCATGTCTGAGTCCATCATGAATTTAAAACGCATGGGGCCCATTCATTAGATTTTTAGCTATGAATCTCGTATGTTTCTTCTGAATGAATGCCAAATGCTTTTAACTACATTCATATGAATCTTGCTCCCAAAAATTTGCCTAGAGGAGCAAACTTCCACTATTCTCTGAGTCTAGAATGCTCCTATTCACCAATGATTAACCTCTTAAATCAAAGCTCCTTCGATGTTGAAATAGTTCCATCAGATAGTGGTGCCACATTTTCAGGTTGCCTCCTAAATGCATTTGCCACAACTGTTGGGCCTTATGTGGTGCTCCCAAGGCTCAGGAGACAAGGCTAAGGCCAAAGTCCAAAGTCCATAAGGTGATCATGGGATTTTCAGGGCTAGTTTGAGCCCTAGGATGAAAAACTATCAGCCTTTCGGATCTTGAGATTCAAAGATTTTGGACCTTGAGGGGCTAACTTATATTTGGACTAGGATTGAGTCCAAAATTATGAGATTGGGTCAAATCATGGATGTACATGGGCTTGGGTGAGCGCAATCTTATATTGAGTTAGCCAGAGGAGTTTTTTTGGATTGGGTCACATTGATCTTGTATATAAAGATATATTGTATTCTGACTCAATGAATCGAAAGAATACTAAATCATTTTCTCTCTAACCTTCTCTCTCTTCCTCTCTCTCTCTGATCTTCTCCACATTCTAACAACAAGAAATCCTAGGATTTCTTAACTGCCAATCCCAAAAAGGAAAGAAAGGAGGCGCTAAGGTTTCTAGCGCCCTCCTTATGCACACCCCCCTTTTTGTGCGCCCCCTCTTGGCTGCCCAAGAGAAGTTCTACGCCTCATCTTTTATTTTTTGAAGGCTTCATCAAGGATACTTCCAGGTCCCAAAAGATGGGTTTCAGATCTTATGGAGAAGGAGTTCAAATCGCAGAAAGAAATTCTGCCGATAGGATTTATAAGGCTGCTAAAATTCTAAAGGCTGTTTTTGTTTTGCTTGGTTGCTGGCCTTCAAGGACCTCCACGATCAGATCCTTGCTATTTTCTGACATCCACAACCTGGAAAAGTTGCTCCAATAATTGGTACCAGAGCACGGGTTGTGTGGAGAAAGGAGACTCCAGAAGTTGAAAATCTTCAAAGGCTGAAATTTCAGCAAAGACCCTATCAATGTATTTCTCAAATCTCTTGGAGTTTTGTTGTGTTTTTTGTTTGGATCCAGCTATGGGAAGCAACATGAAGGTTGATTTTGAGAAGTTTGATGGAAAAAAAAATTCATATGAAAAGTTCGGGTAGAAGATCTTTTGGTTCAAGCAGATCTAGATCAGTTATTAAAGGAGAAGCCTAAAGGGATGACAGATCGTCAGTGGATGTCTCTGGAGAAGAAGGCTTGTTCTGTGATTAGAGGATGTTTGGTAGATGCGGTGCTCTATTCGGTATTAGAGAAGAGGACCCCGAAAGATTTGTGGTTGAGTTGCACACCATATATATGAAAAAAATATGTGCAACAAACTGATGTTGAAGAAGAGACTGTACAGCCTTCAGATGTAGGAAGGTAGAGATGTCTTGGGTCACATCCAGAAATTCGATCATGTGTGCAATAAGTTGCTGAACATCGGGGTGAAGATGGAGGAGGAAGATAAATCATTACGACTGCTATGCTCGCTGCCCTCCTTCCTATGATCCATTGGTGATGATGCTGCTCTACAACAAGGAGATCCTAAAGTATGAAGACATGGTCTCGGTGCTGCGGTCCAATGAACAGCGAGAGAAGTTGACCAAGGAAGATGCTCCCCAAGAGGGCTTGGCCGTAGGGGAGAGATCAGAAAGAGGAAGAAAAACAGGCAAGTCAAGGGGACAGTCAAAGTCTCGAAAAAGCAGGAGCAAAAAGGAAGCCAGGTGCTACAAGTGCAACGAGATCGGACACTTCAAACGAGATTGTCCACAGTGGAAGAACAAGAAGGGAGATAAAGAAAGATCTGATGCATTGAGTACGGTGGTTGATAGTGAGGTAGAGGATGACCTCTTGGTGGTATCAGATGGTCATAGGCAAAATACAGATGTATGGACCCTGGATTCAGCCTGTTCACATCACTACATCTCAAATCGATCTTGGTTTGCTACATACACCAAGACGGATGCAAGGAGCATGACACTTGAAGATGATCACCCGTGTCAAGTTGCTGGTATTGGGAGCATTCGGATGAGGATGTTTGATGGGATGGTGCAGACTCTCACTAATATGAAGCACGTCCCTGATCTGAAGAAGAATCTCGTGTCACTTGGTTACCTAGAGTGGAGCGGCTATAGCTTCAGCAGTCATACCAGGAGTGGGGTGTTGAACATCTCAAATGGAGCCATGGTAGTGATGAGAGGTAGGAGAATGGAGAATAATCTCTACAGGATGAAAGGATATGTGGTGACTGAAGAATTTGATGCAGCAGCAGTAGGGGACTCACCGGTTGTGGCACTACCACCTAGGTCACATGGAAGATCACGGGATGGAGCTGAGTAAGCATAGTCTGATTTCAGATCTGGATGGCAGTATCTCAAAGGTATGTGAGCCATGCCAGATGAGAAGCAGAAAAGAGTGTAGTTTGCCAGCGTTTAGCCCACAGTGCAGCCCCACTGGAACTAGTTCACACTGATGTGTGGGGACCGACCCCGATTTCAGCTAGAAACGGGTTGAGATACTTCTTGACCTTCATAGATGATTTCTCAAGAAAGGTATGGATCTACTTCATGAAAGAGAAATCAGAAATCTTCACCAAATTCAAAGTGTGGAAAGCTGAGGTGGAGGAGACAGGTCGGAGCTTGAAGTGTCTGCGGTCCAACAATGACGGGGAGTACACCAACAAGGAGTTTCAAACTTTTTGTGAGTATGGCATCAAGAGGCATTTCTTGGTGAGAGAGACTCCTCAGCAAAATAGGATGGTCGAGAGGATGAACAGAACCCTTATGGAAAAGGCACGATGCATGAGGCTGCAGGCAGGGCTTCCTAAGGTGTTCTAGGTTGATACAGTGGATGCAGCCTATTATTTGGTGAATCGATCACCTCATACTAAGTTAGATGGTGGTATTCCAAAGGAAAAATGGTCTGGAAGGAAGATTGGGCTGAGCCATCTAAGGGTGTTTGGGTGCACGGCATTTGTGCACATCGGTGCTAGTGAGCGGAGCAAATTAGACGTCAGATCACGGAAGATGATGTTCTTGGGATATCTGCGAGGAGTTAAGGGATACTAGCTGTGGGATCCCTTGGAAAAGAAGGTTGTCATCAGTAGGGATGTCACCTTTGATGAAAATTCAGTTCTTCAAAAACAAGATGGCATAGAGGAGCAGCAAGAGGTCCAGCAGGGCAGCGCTGGACAACTAACATCCTATTTTATTTTGCCACTTGCAGGTGCATCGGGAGGACTTGATATTCAGATGGAGCACTCCCCAAAGATGTCTCCACAGGTGGAGAGAGCTTGGATAGATGAAAAATCAAGAGGTCCAGTAGAAGCAAACAGGACCTAGGATGGATATCGGGGTTGCACTGCACAAGCCTAAAAAGAATGTCAGGCAACTGAAACGATATGGCTTCGAGGAGACAGTGTCATATGCCCTGATGACAGCGAATGGAGACCCCTACACCTACGAGGAGGTTATGGAGAGCCAGGACAGAGAGAGATGGGTTCAAGCAATGTCCGAAGAGATGCAGTCTCTCCACAAGAATGAGACGTGGCGATTGGTGTAGTTGCCACAAGAGAAGAAACCCATTAGTTACAAGTAGGTTTACCAATGCAAGGAGAGACCTTTGGAGCAGGGAGATATCAGGTACAAAATGAAGCTAGTGGCCAAGAGATACTCCCAGAAGGAAGGCATTGACTTCAGCGAGGTTTTCTCTCCCGTTATTAGATATACTTCCATCAAGGTGCTGCTGAGCATCGTAGCAGCTCAGGACTTAAAGCTGGAGCAGATGGATGGCAAGACGGCGTTCCTCCATGGGCATCTGGAGGAGAGCATCTACATGGAGTAGCTACCTGGGTTCTGAGAGTCAGGAGCAGAAGGGAAGGTTTGTTTGTTGCAGAAATCGCTGTACGGGCTGAAGCAATCGCTGAGGCAGTGGTACAAGCGGTTTGATTCTTATGTGAGGAGCATCGGACTTTTCAGATGCGAATATGACTCTTGTGTTTATGTTAAATCTTTGAAAGATGGATCTAGGGTGTTTCTACTCTTGTATGTAGATGACATGCTTATAACATGCAAGAGTAGGAAGGTTGTGCAGGAACTGAAGGTAGCCTTGTCTCGGGAGTTTGAGATGAAGAATTTGGAGCCTGCGAGAAAGATCTTAGGCATAAAAATCTTCAGAGATCGAGCCAAGAGGATGCTGCATTTATCTCAGAGAGATTACATCAAGAAGATCTTAGAGAGATTTCGGATGAAGTGAAACCGACAGAGCTGCCACTCATCGGACACTTTAGACTCTTAAAGATGATGTCGCCATAGACTGAGATGGAGGCTCAGGAGATGGAGAGAGTGCCATATGCCTCTGGTGTGGGGAGCCTTATGTACGCCACGATGTGTTGTAGGTCAGATATCGCCCATGAAGTAAGTCAGGTCAGCAGGTTCATGGCGCAGCCTGACAAGAAGCACTGGCGAGCACTGAAGGAGATCTTCAGGTACTTGATGGATACTGTTGGAGTCGGCATCTGTTACGGACAGCGAGGTGCTGAGGGACTCTCCAATACATCCAAGGAGGCTTGGGGGTTGATAGGAGGGTTCGTGGATGTGGACTTCGATGGAGACGTGGACACCTGACAGTCGATGATAGATTTTGTTTTTAGTCTTTTTGGAGGTCCCATTTCGTAAAAATCATGCTTGCAGCTCATCACGGCCTTATCCATGACTGAGATTGAGTACATTGATGTTACGAAGGCAGTGAAGGAGGCCCTATGGTTGAAGGACTTGGCATTGAAGATGGACCTCGCACAGGAGGCCGTCAAAGTGCACTGCGACAGTCAAGTGCACTATTACTTGCATAGAACTCTGTCTACCATGCATAGATGAAGCACATCGACATCAGGTATCATTAGATCAAAGAGCTTGTAGAAGATGGTGAAGGTACACACCAAAGAGAATCCAACGGATGCACTGACGAAGGTACTTTCGCAGGACAGCTTTCGAAAATATGTGACACTGATGTACTTGATGGATAGGATGGAGTTGATTGAGGCCTTGGGGCACCAAAATGGAGATTGTTGGGCCTTATGTGGCGCTCCCAAGGCTAAGGCCAAGGTTCAAAGTCCATGAGGTGGTCATGGGATTTCTAAGGCTAGTTTGGGCCCTAAGACAAAAGACTGTCAGCCTTTCGGATCTTGAGATTCAGAAATTTTAGACCTTGAGGGACTAACTTATATTTGGACTAAGATTGAGTCCAAGATTATGAGATTGGATCAAGTCACGGGTGTACATGGGCTTAGATGAGCGTAATCTTATATTGAGTTGGTCAGGGGAGTTTTTTTGGATTGAGTCATATTGACCCTGTATATAAAGATACATTGTATTTTGACTCGATGAATCAAAGGAATACTAAATTATTTTCTCCCTAACCTTCTCTCTCTTCCTTTCTCTCTCTTTTTGGTTCTCCACATTCTAGTAGCAAGAAACCCTAAGGTTTCTTGGCCGCCAATCCCAAAAACGAAAGAAAGGAGGTGCTAGGGTTTCTAGTGCCCTCCTTGTGCACGCCCCCCATTTTGTGCGCCCCCTCTTGACCGCCAAGAGAAGTTTCACGTCTCATCTTTTATTTTTTGGAGGCTTCATCAAGGATACTTCCAGATCCCAAAAGGTGGGTTTCAGATCTGGTGGAGAAGGGGTTCAAATCGCAGAAAGAAATCCTGCCGACAGGATTTATAAGGTTGTTGAAATCCTAAAAGCTGTTTTTGTTTTGCTTAGTTACTGGCCTTCAAGGACCTCTACGGTCAGATCTTTGCTGTTTCCTGATGTCCACAACCTGGAGAAGTCGCTCTAACAACAACAGCCCAAGAAACAGGAAAATCCCTATTTGGCTTTGCATCTAGACTTTCCAGGACTTGGCACTAAGGAAACCATGCACAGCCAGATTATAAAAGGAAGCATCAATATTAAAACCAACATCTCTGTCTTCCATGATATCTCTCATGGCTCACCTAAGTCAGCTTGTACGAGAGTATTATTTTAAGTTAATGGTCTGTTAGGCTTCACTTTCTGATTAAACACAGTTGTTAATTAACATTTTTCCAAACTCCCAAAAGTTCTTGCTCACTACATGTTTTCCTACCAAACGGCATCATGGGTTCTAATGATACAACTACGATCATCAAAAGAAATTATCCATGGGCACAGTCATCAAGAATGCATATTCCGAATCAAAACGGCTTTCAAAAATCCAGATAAGATTCCTAGATTGGAATTACTTCGATCATAAGATCTGGATTGTGGACCATATGATCTTTTGGGTCATATGGTCCAAATCTAAATAATATTTGTACATACTAAAGTGATTAGGGTACCCATCATTTAAGATCCTTTGATTTCTTAAATTTCATATTGATCAAATTGTTACTAATAAGCTTTTAAAACATACAACTAGTAATCTCCTTAGAGTTTCCATTTCAAGAGTCAAGAAAAGAATTAGTTGTTTGAAAGCTAAAATTGAAAGTTGAATTTTAATTTCTACTAGTTTTAGAATTTGTTTTCCTTTCTTCAACATGCTTCTACCTCATTGAGTTAATACACTTGGAGGGGCAAAACATGCTTTGTTGGTTAGATCCAAAATTACAATGTAGCTTGTTTGCAAAGGTGAGAAAGTCCCTTTAGATGTTCCATAACAATCAACAAGGAAGAATACTTTGTTGTCCATCATTAGGCATAAGGAGATAATTTTATATATCAAATCTGATAACAAATATGGCATACCTGACATACTGTGCATCAATTTGCTTATTCCATAGGTGCCATATAAATGAACATTCTCCACATAATTTTGCTTCCCTGTTGGTTTGGGGATGGCCCATTGAGGTAACTTGTGCATGATGCCAAAGTCCTTGCAATCAGGTATCATCAAATTACCAATCATTATCAGTGATGATGACTCGAGGTAGATTGAACTGACAGATCATAATAGCCTTCCATGTGAAGTCTTGAACCTTCGCTTCGATAATTCGAGCCAGCAGTTCTACCTCGATCCACTTTGTGAAGTAGTTGACAGTTAACAACAAGAATCTTTGATGTTTCGATATCTTGGCAAATAAATCGAGGATGTCCATCTCTCATTATGCAAACAACCATGGTGTGTTGATAAGCATCAAAGGGGTTGACGGTTGATGTGGGATACTTGTATTCTATTAGCACCGATCACATTTTCATATGAGATTGGCCGCATTCTATTGTAAGGTCGGTCAGCAATATCCTTATTGGAGCATTTTGTAAGCCACCAACCTATCCCCTAGATGATTGTCATCGATGCTTTTGTCCACCACCCAAAGCACATAATCTACCTCAGAAGGATACAAGTATTTGAGCAAGGGCAAGGAGGACCTTTTGTATAGTCTATCACCATAGAGGACATAATAGGGTGCCTAAGCTTAATCTCTATCGACTAGGAGCAGTCTATTAGATATTCGATAATGGGTTCCATCCAGCTTGGCTTTGGTACATTTGTCGTTTCTTGATGCATTTCTTTCGACAAAGATTCCATTTTTTTCTCTTTCTGGATGGTAAATGTTTCTCAAAACATGAAGTATGAATCAAACCCATATTTGAATTAAAGTTGAGATATTGATACAAGTTCTTTCCTTCTGAATCGGATAGATTCATTCATTTACATCACTGTGATCTGCTCTTCAGTACTTGGCCTTTTGAGGACCTCCAAAAAAAAGCTCTTCTTCATGTCAGAAGCCCCTGAGGTGGTGAGCTTTGACAATGGGTTGGCCCCGATGTTCTCCAACCTAGGGATTTGCTGGATGTCAAAGCTCGTAAGGGCCAAGGAGATATCCTTTAACTTCGATAGATATCTGATCATTTTAGGCTCCCATGCTTTGTATTTAGCTCCAGCCTATCCGATGATGAGCTATGAGTGATGTAGGCCTTCAAACACCATACCTCTAGCTCTTTGGCAATCCTGAGTTCGATAATGAGAGCCTCATACTTTGTCTTTATTGTTCAAGATTTCAAATCCAAATCAAAGTGCATATTCCATGACTAGCCCTTTTAGGCTGGTTAGGACCAATCCAGCCTCACACCCTGCCAAGTTAGAGGATCCATCTCTATGCAAAATCCAAAATTCATCAAGTGCCCACTCCTTAGGCTCAGCATTCTAAGATAAAGTCAATGAGTATCGACATCTTAATGGTCGATCGAGATTGGTACTTTATATTGAACTCCCTAAGCTTGATTGCCCATTTGACAAGCCGATCCAAAGTATCAGGTTGGTAGAGGACTACCCCAATTAGTTGGTTGGTTATTATAATCACTATGTTAGCTTGAAAATATGAGTGCAATTCTCTTGCTAAGATAATCAAGGCATACACCAATTTTTCCAACTTTGAGTACCTCATCTCCACATCATGGAGGACCTTGTTAACATAATAGACTAGCTCCAACAGCACGCTTCCTCATTGAAGATGATCGAGCCAACCACCATAGGCAAGACCATCAGGTACAAGTACAATCCCTCACCTAATTCAGACTTGTTGAGGAGTAGTGGTGAACCAAGGTACCTCTTTAGTTTATTGAAGGCAACTTAGTATTCATCAGAGCAAAAAGTCTTTAGCCCATTTAAGAGCCTTGAAGAACGATAGACTCCTCTTCACTGATCTAGATAGACTATCTGTCCTATCAGATGCTGCACCTTCTTCACAATCCTCGATAGAGCCATTCCCTGCAACACACAACTTATCTTCAAATTTGCCTTGATCCCTCCTTATGACACCATAAAACTACAAAACTTATTGAACATGACCCCAAAGGTACACTTGCTCGGATGAGGTTCATTTGGAATTATTTGAAGTATTGCAAAGGCTTCTTTGAGATTGAAAATATGATGGTCGATAGGTTAGCTTTTAACCAATGTTTTGTCCACATAGACTTCTATATTCTTCCTAATTTTTTCCTTGAAGATCTTATTCACCAGCCTTTGATAGGTTGCCCCTGCATCCTTCAGACCAAGAGGCATGATCCTAAAAAGGACCTTTGTCAATAATAAAGATGGTCTTCTTTTCATCCTCAATGCCATTGTATAGGTTGTAGCTCGAGAAGGCATCCATGATAATAAGGATTGATGGCCTGAGATGACATCCACCAACTGATCAATCTGAGATAATGGTACCTATCCTTTGTACATGTCTTATCGAAGTTGATGTTGTTAATGTAGATGTGCCACTTTCCATCTTCCTTCTTGACAAGGACTATGTTCGCCAGCGACACTGGACAGCTCACCTCTTAAATGAAATTAGCCTTCACAAGCTTGTCCACCTCACCTCAATCATCTTCTATTGTTCCAGAGTGAAGCTCCTCTTCTTTTGGACATTGGCTGATGCCCTTGGTCCACATTCAACCAATGTACTACCACCTCAAGATCTATACCAGGTATATCCGATGTTGACCAAATGAAGACATCCACATTTGACTCGAGAAGCAAGATAAGTTGTCTCATCCAACTACAAGCTGATCTAAATAGTTCTAGGTGTTTAAAATATGTCAAAGGATCATGAATTTCTCATTATGGTGAAACGAAGAATGAACATACAAGAGTATAAGATCTAAACTATAAGTAAAAAGAAGATTAAATCCAAGAAATAGAGAAGGAAATAATATAGAGAAGTACATGGATGGTGAAGCAATGATATTGAGTTGGAAAAAATATTCTTTTACAAAAAATAGAGCACTTGCAGTGTTTTAAAAGCAAACAAAAAGAATTTATGGCATCAAATGGGACCGAGCAAGTAAAAAAAACAAAATAATCTTTTAAAAAAAATGGAGTTGTCTTTGTTCTCACATGAGATACAATATGATCAGCTTAAGATTATGAGGAAAAGAAAAAAAATAAAAATGAGAAGAGGAGATAAAAGATAGAAGGAGAAGAAAAGCACAGAGAACAATAAATGAAATGGAGTAAGAGGGAACAGATAAAAAGTGTTCTATTCTCTCACTAGTCTTTACATACAAGGGTTTGATTATGATATGAAAACAATGCTCCTAACCATAGGTGGCAACAAGATTTGTTGACCCATCCCAAACTACATGATATGGGATGTATGGAACTAAATAAGCAACAATGGGGATGATTCAGTCATCCAAATGAAAAAAGACTAGAACTAGCTAGAATTGATCCCAAACTAGGCAAAACCAACAAATCTTGCATGATTTTGGACTATTTAACCTAGTTCATCTAGGTTGAACTAGACCCTTTTCTAAAACTTTGACCCCTCCTCGCATTATATCGATCTCTAGCTTCTCTTCGAAACCCTACCTATTTCTCTCTCTTAATACTTTCACCTCACCCTCTTCATCCTCTCATCCTCCTCCAATGATTATGCCATGGTGGATCTTATTGATAGTTTCTTCCCTCAATCGATGACCTCCGGCCTCTGATTGATGAGCTCCATCACTTGATCAATAAACTTTAGCCCTAATCAATGCCTCTGGCCTTTGATCGATATGCTTTGGCCTCCTATCCACTTCCCCTTCTTTGGTAGGTCCGTTCTCCTGCTCTTTCTTCTCCTTCTTCTCTCTCTTTTGCATGTTCGCTCTTGCCACCACCTAATCAACATGCGCACACACTGTATGTCAGTACAGTACAATATGGCATGTTAGAGTACCAAGTTGCTGCCTAACTAGTATAGGTCAAGATATTAGTTTTGTGAACCTTATGTGAAGTTATAAAATCATAGTATTATAATCAGTATACTATTTATAAATATCTTTAATCAAGCAATGTAAATGAGAAATAAATACAAAAGGCAACATGACAAATAAGGAGTATTACTAATAGAGAAACATATTATTTCTTTACACTCCCTCTCCTAAATCAAGTGGATCTAGTTCAAAAAAGAAAATCTAATTGACCTAAACTGAGTTTCTTTCTCCTTCCCATGTTGGTCAAGTTGGACCAAACAGATTAGACCTTGATAAAATCTAAATAGAGTTTTTTTTTTCATTTCTTACCTCTGTTGATTGATCAAACCAAGCCTAATTAGTCTTAATTACCTTTGATTAATGAATTAGATTTGATCTAGGATTTTGATTTTGATTTGGGAGGAGCACAGATCTAAGAATCAAGCTACAAGTTGACGATTGTGACTATTGGATTTGATAGACCTAAGACGACAAGTTTCATTTATTCTTTGAAATTTTTTCTTAATACACATCACATATTTCAAATTGGAGTTTATAATATATATATATAATAAAAAATATTTATTATTGTGCATGCTTTTATGAAAATGTATTTCAAAATTTATGAATCAAGCAAAGGTGTTTGATATGTTTATTGTCGACTGTAAAATTTGAAATAAATTAATTTCTCTGTTCTAATATTATATGGCATATGGAAAGGAGATTATGCATATTCATCTTTTAAAATTTGAAATAAATTAATTTTTATATTCTAACTCTCTAATTAGACTATAATCTGGATCTAGTCAATGAAACTGATCGTTAGTTACATATCTAAAACTTGTTTCTTTTCTGCCTTGCCAATCAGGGTTGATTGTTGGTAGAGCTAGTTCTTCTAGATCTAACTAGTCAGAACTAATTGCTGGCACTTGCTGATGCATTGCATGTTCATTTTCAAGACTAGTCTCTTTTCCTATCACGAGATTAATTATGGCTGTATGAATCAGAGCTAATTTTCTTTTGATCTAGCCAATGGGCCTAATCATTGATACACACTGATGAATCGATCTTGTATTCAGGAACTAATCTTTTCTGAATTTTGTCATGGAGCTGATCATGGCCATCGTCATCGATGATTGAGAGAGAATTTTGTATTTTACTATCACACATAGCATGTTTTGAAAAATAATTATATCGACACATGTATTTTATTTTTGTCAAATTACTATTTTTGGAAAAAATTTGATTTATGCTTGAACCTTTAAAGATATTGAAAAATAACTGAGCCTGTAAAACTTATCCCCCTCTCTTTTCTATTTTATAAGATTCACAAGAGCATATAAGGCTTGAGACCAAGCAGTGAGGAGCACGAAACTTTAGATGATATTTTTTTAGTTTTATTTTTTGAATAAATATTGACTTAAATTTTATGTTAATCATCCTTATTAGCCATTTATGAATTATTTTTATTGAATAAATATATTAAAATTTACTTTTATTACCACTATCTGAGTTTGAATTGATATGAATATATATGAATGAGAAGATAGGCCTTGCATATTATGAGGGGTTAAACCTTAGGGACATGCAGCTGTCTATCACACATCCAACTTGGGCCATCGGGTCGAGACGTGACATATACATATGAGGGAGCAGAAGCATAATTTGGATGTAAATTTTTCGTTGCTTGGGCAGTGCAGGGAAATATTGGATTGAGAGATGAAGTACACATTACCATTACTCATGAAAGGCAATCGAGATCTTATTGAAAGTTCACTGTACCATGGGCATGTAAGAAACCTAGCACCAGACCTACCGACATGATGTAGGAGAATAGTTGAAAGACCTAAACAAGTATGTAGGAAAGAGTTCATCAAAATCCTTGATCCACAATCATATTCCATATAACAAACATACCATGTAGTAACTATACCGTCAATCAACAAATCAGAAATAACCAATCGAAGTGGATGAAAACAAAATTATTGAGTGAGGCCAAATCAATATTACATAAGGCATCATTTTTTTGGGTAAGGAAACATCTTCATTACATATTAGATATAGCACTATTTACAGAGTCCATCAGCAAGCTTGTTACACCATAATGACAAAGTAAACAGAGGATGATAACCATATTTACAGCATAAGGATCGGGAGATAAAAAAGAGATATATCATATAGTTTCTAACATAAAAGGAAAACTGAGGGGTCTGCTATTGAATAACAACAGATTGACCATTGAACCCCGAAACAGAGCCGTCACTATTGAAAGAGAAAATGCCCCAAGGTTGCTAAATATAATGAATTACAAGGATGCATATAGAGATTGTGACACAGTAGCAGTAATGAACCCATATCAGTTGAACAAAGTCTTGAACTGCGCATACTGTATCATCTGGATCAATTTCTTGGATGTGCACATAAGACAGGAAGTGGTACAAAAAAATACACCAAATATAATATAGTAATCTGAATGTGCCTGTTGGGCCTTATGTGGTGCTCCCAAGGCTCAAGAATTAAGACTAAGGCTAAGGTCCAAAGTCCATGAGGTAGTCATGGATTTCTAGGCTAGTTTGGGCCCAGGACGAAAGGCTGTCAGCCTTTCAATCTTGAGGTCTAGAGATTTTGGGCCTTGAGGGACTAATTTATATTTAAGCTAGGATTGAGTCTAAGATTATAAAATTGAGTCAAGTTATGAGTGTACATGAGCTTGGATAAGTACAATCTTGAATTGAGTTAGCCAAGGGAGTTTTTGGGTTGGGTCACATTGATCCTGTATATAAACATATATTGTATTTGGACTCGATGGATCGAAAGGAATACAAAATTATTTTCTTCCTAACTTTCTCTCTCTTCTTTCTTTTCTCTCTCCAATCTTCTCCATATCCTAGAATCAGAAAATCTAGGGTTTCTTGGCCGCCACCCCAAAAAAGAAAGAAAGGAGGCACTAGAAACCAACGCCCCCCCTTTGTGCACGCCCCTATTTTGAGCGCCCCCTCTTGGCCACCCCAAGAAGATTTCAGATCTCATCTTTTATTTTTTGGAGGCTTCATTAAGAGTACTTTCAGTCCTCAAAGGTAGATTTTAGATCTGATGGAGAAGGGTTCAAATCGCAGAAAAAAATTCTGCTGACAGGATTTACAAGCTGCTGAAATCAGGAAGGCTATTTTTATTTTGCTTGATTGCTGGCCTTCAAGGACCTTCACAACCTGATCCTTGCTATTTTCTAACATCCACAATCTGAAAAAGCTGCTCCAATAATTAGTATCAAAGCACGAATTGTATGGAGAAAGAAGAAGACTCCAGAAGTTGAAGATCTTCAAAGGTAAAATTTCAGCAAGGACCCTGTCAAGGTATTTCTCAAATCTCTTGGAGTTTTATTGTATTTTTTGTTTGGATCTAGCCATGGAAAGCAATATGAAGGTTGATTTTGAAAAGTTTGATGGAAAAAAAAAAATTCATGTGGAAAGTTTGGGGAGAAGATTTTCTGGTCCAAGTAGATCTGGATTAGACATTAGAGGAGAAGTCTGAAGGGATAACGGATCGTCAGTGGATGTCCTTGGAGAAGAAGGCTTATTCTGTGATTAGAGGATGTTTGACGAATGCAGCGCTCTATTCATATTAGAGGAGAGGACCCCAAAAGATTTGTGATCGAAGTTGCACACCATGTATATGGAAAAAATATATGTAACAAGATGATGTTGAAGAAGAGACTATACAGCCTTGGATGTAGGAAGGTGGAGATATCTTGGGTCACATCCAGAAATTTGACCAGATGTGCAATGAGTTACTGAACATCGGGATGAAGATGGAGGAGGAAATAAGTCATTGCTACTGCTATGCTCGCTACCCCCTTCTTATGATCCATTGGTGACGATGCTGCTCTATAACAAGGAGACCTTGGAATATGAAGACATGATCTCGGTGCTGCGGCCCAATGAACAGTGAGAGAAGTTGACCAAGGAAGGTGCTCCCCAGGAGGACTTGGCCATGGGAGAGAGATCTGAAAGAGAAAGGAAAAGAGGCAAGTCAAGGAGACGGTCAAAATCTGAAAGAGCAAGAAAAGAAAAAAATCAGGTGCTACAAGTGCAACAAGATCGGGCACTTCAAACGAGATTACTCGCAGTGGAAGAACAAGAAGGGAGATAAGGGAGGATCTGATGTGCTGAGTATGATGGCTGATAGTGAGGTGGAGGATGATCTCTTGATAGTATCAGATGGTCACAAGCAAAACACAGATATATGGATCCTGGATTCAACCTGTTCGTATCACTACATCCCAAACCGATCTTGGTTCGCTACATATACCAAGATGGATGAAGGGAGAGTAACACTTGGAGATGATCATCCGTGTCGAGTTGCCAATATTAGAAGTGTTCGGGTGAGGATATTTGATGGGATGGTGCGGACTCTCACTAATGTAAGCACATTCCAGATCTGAAGAAGAATCTCGTATCACTTGGTTACCTGGAGCAGAGCGGCTATAGCTTCAGCAGTCGTGCCAGGAGTGGGGTATTGAACATTTTAAATGGAGCCATGGTAGTGATGAAGGTAAGAGGATAGAGAATAATCTTTACAGAATAGAAGGATCTATGGTGATCGAAGAATCTGATGCAGCAGCAGCAGCGCAGGACCAGTAGGGGACTCATCGGTTGTGGCACTACCGCCTAGGCCACATGGGAGATCGTGGGATGAAGGAGCTGAGCAAGCATGATCTAATTTTAGATCTGGATGAAGGTATTTCAGAGGTATGTGAGCCATGCCAGATGAAAAAGTAGAGGAGAATGCAGTTTGCCAACAGTTCAGCCCGCAGTGCAGTCCCACTAGAACTAGCTCACACTAATGTGTGGGGACCGACCTCGATTTCAGCTAAAATGGGCTAAGATACTTCTTGACCTTTATAGATAATTTTTCAAGAAAGGTATGGGTCTACTTCATGAAGGAGAAATCAAAAGTCTTCACCAAATTCAAAGTATGGAAAGCTTAGGTGGAGAAGGAGACAGGTCGGAGCTTGAAGTGTCTGCGGTCTGACAATGGCGAAGAGTACACCAGTAAAAGTTTCAAATTTTTGTGAGGAGTGTGGCATCAAAAGGCACTTCTCAGTGAGCAAACTCCTCAACAAAATAGGGTGGCCAAGAGGATGAACATAATCCTTATAGAAAAGGCATGATGCATGAGGTGCAAGCAGAGCTTCCTAAGGTGTTCTGGGTTGATACAGTGGATGCAGCCTGTTATTTGATGAATCGATCACCTACACTAAGTTAGATGATAATATTTCAGAGAAAAAATGATCTGAAAGGAAGATTGGGCTGAGCCATCTAAGGGTGTTTGGGTGCATGGTATTTGTGCACATTGGTGCTGGTGAGTGGAGCAAATTGAATGCCAGATCATGAAAGATAGTATTTTTGGGATATCTGTGAGGAGTTAAGGATACCGGCTATGGGATCCCTTGGAAAAGAAGGTTGTCATCAGTAGAAATGTCATCTTTGATAAAAATTCGTTCTCCAAAGGCAAGATGGCATGGAGGAGCAGTAGGAGGTCTAACAAGGCAGCAGTGGAAACTAACATCCTAATCTATTTTGCCACTTGCAGGTGCATCAGAGGACTTGGTATTCAGGTGGAGCACTCTCCAAAGGTGTCTCCATAGGTAGAGAAAGCTCAGATAGTTGAAAGAAGCTAGGAAGTTTAGCAGGAGCAAACTGGATCTAGGATGGATATCGGGTTGCACTGCACAAGCCCAAAAGGAACGTCAGGCAACCAAAATGATATGACTTCGAAGAGACAGTGTCATATACCTTGGTGATAGCGAATGGGACCCCTACACCTACGAAGAGGCTATGGAGAGCCAAGACAGAGAGAGATGGGTTCAAGCAATGTCCGAGGAGATGCAGTCTCTCTATAAGAACGAGACGTGGCGATTGGTATAGTTGCCACAAGAGAAGAAACCCATTGGTTGCAAGTGGGTTTACTAACGCAAGGAGGGGCCTTCAGAGCAGGGAGGTATCAACTACAAAGCGAGATTATGGCTAAGGGATACTCCCAGAAGGAAGGCATCAACTTCAACGAGGTTTTCTCTCCCAACGTCAGGCATACTTCCATCAGGGTGCTGCTGAGCATTGTTGCAGCTCAAGATTTGGAGCTGTAGCAGATGGATATCAAGACGGTGTTCCTCCATGGACACCTAAAGAGAGCATCTACATAGAGCAGTCATCTAAGTTTTGAGAGTCAGGAGCAGAAGGGAAGGTCTGCTTATTGCAGAAATCGCTGTACAGACTGAAATAGTCATGAGGTAATGGTACAAGCAGTTTGATTCTTATGTAAGGAGCATCAGCTTTTCAGGTACGAGTATGACTCTTGTGTTTATATTAAATCTTTGAAGGATGGGTCTAGAATGTTTCTACTCTTGTATGTGGATGACATGCTTATAGCATGCAAGAGTAGGAAGGTTGTGCAGGAACTAAAGGCAGCTTTGTCTCGAGAGTTTGAGATGAAAGATTTAAGGCCAGCAAGGAAGATCTTAGGTATGAAAATCTTCAAAGATCGAGCCAAGAGGGTGCTGCATTTATCTCAGGGAGGTTACATAAAAAGGCTTGGAGATGTTCGGGATGAAAGAAGCAAAATCGATAGAGCTGCCACTCGTCGGACACTTTAGACTCTTGAAGATGATGTCACCACAGACTGAGGTGGAGGCTCAGAAAATGCAAAAGGTTCCATATGCCTCTGATGTGGGAAGCCTTATTATGCCATGGTGTATTGTAGGTCGGATATCGCCCATGCAGTGAGCTAGGTCAGCAGGTTCATGGCGCAGCCTGGTAGGGAGCACTGACAAGCACTGAAGGAGATCTTCAGGTACTTGACGGTACTGTTGGAGTCAACATCTATTACGGATAGCGAGGAGGTGCTGAGGGACTCTCCAATACATCCAAGGAGACTCGAGGCTGATAGGAGGGTTCATGGATATGGATTTCGATGGAGACGTAGACACCCGACAGTCGATGACAGGTTTTGTATTTAGCCTGTTTGGAGGTCTCGTTTCGTGGAGATCATGCTTGCAGTCCATCACGACATTATCCACGACTGAGGTAGAGTACATTGAAATTACAGAGGCAGCGAAGGAGGCTCTATGGATGAAAGGTTTGGCTTGGAGATGGGCCTCACATAGGAGACCATCAGGGTGTACTACGATAGTCAGAGTGCACTATTATTTGCACAGAACTCTGTCTACCATGTTAGGATGAAGCATATTGATATCAGGTATCATAGATCAGAGAGCTTGTGGAAGAAGAAGAGGTGGAGCTGGCGAAGGCTCACACCAAGGAGAATCCAGTGGATGCACTGATGAAGATACTTTCACAGGACAGCTTTAAAAAATATATGACACTGATGTACTTGATGGACAGGATGGAGTTGGTTGAGGTCTTGGGGCACCAAGGTGGAGATTATTGAGCCTTATGTGGTGCTCCAAGGCTCAAGAAACTAAGACTAAGGTCAAGGTCCAAAGTCCAAGAGGTGGTCATGGGGTTTCTAGGGCTAGTTTGGACCCTAGGACGAAAGGCTGTCAACCTTTCGGATCTTGAGATCCAGAGATTTTGGGCCTCGAGGAGCTAACTTATATTTGAACTAGGATTGAGTCTAAGATTATGAGATTGGGTCAAGTCATGGGTGTACATGGGCTTGAGTAAGTACAATCTTGTATTGAGTTAGCCAAGGAGTTTTTGGGTTGGGTCACATTGACCCTGTATATAAACATACATTGTATTTGGACTCAATGGATCGAAAGGAATACAAAATTATTTTTTTCCTAACTTTCTCTCTCTTCCTTCCTTTCTCTCTCTAATCTTCTCCATGTCCTAGAACCAGAAAACCTAGGATTTCTTGGCCGCCACCCCAAAAAGGAAAGAAAGGAGGCACTAGAAACCAGCACCCCCTTTTGTGCACCCCCTATTTTGAGCGCCCCCTCTTGGCCGCCCCAAAAAGAGTTTCAAATCCCATCTTTTATTTTTTAGAGGCTTCATTAGGAGTACTTCCAAGTTCCAAAAGATAGATTTTAGATCTGGTGGAGAAGGGTTCAACTCACAGAAAAAAATTCTGCCGACAGGATTTACAAGGCTGCTGAAATCAGAAAGGCTGTTTCTGTTTTGCTTGGTTGCTGGCCTTCAAGGACCTCCACGACCTGATTCTTTCTATTTTCTGACGTCCACAACCTGGGAAAGCTGCTCCAACAGTGCCACCATAACATTGCTACACAAACTGATACTAGCACAGGGCAGATGAAGCATAGAATGAATTAAATCCTCCAGACTTGTATTTGTGCTAAGCAACCATTGCCATACAATCCTCCATATGATTGGATCAGCATGCCGTTTGATGCAGAAGAAGGACCATTCATATGTTGTTGATTTTTCAATGTAATAAATCAAGCCATCCATGAATAATAAGCAACATTAATAGAACTGTTTAGATTTGTGCTCCCTTACTAAATCTTTGATGCTGATTGGCCTCCTGTTAATCAATGTATAGCCCATTAAGTGAAACTTAAAGAGTCTCTGAAGTATAGGCAGGACATTATCATTTAAGTTAGACAATGTAGAACAAACAATCAACATATTAACTATTTGCTAATCACAAATAACATAGAAATAGACAGGAAATCATGTAGAAAACAGCTAGAAGACCCAAGTGCACATTTCTCCTGGGCCATGTGATATCAAAGATTAGGTATACTGTGAGCCTGTGTACAAGTAACAAGCTCACCAGAACATCTGCAGATAAATTCACAATAATAGATAACATAAAAATAAGCCATAAACCTAAGCATTAGAAGCAACGAAAATACTCCACTCCCCAGCAATCCACCAGTAATACATCATAGAGCTGTGATGGCAGCTGATCATGAGGATATATATCAAAATCCCCATACATAGCTATCCCTACCACCTAGTCCGCAGCCCGATTACCTTCCCGAGTTATGTGAGAAACAATGCAATTAGGGGAACTATTTAACCAAGGTTGAAGTTCGCTTAAAAGAGAGACTGCTTTGGCCGAATACCATTCACAACCTTTACCCAATTAACAACGGTGATTGAATCACCTTGTAAGTGTATATTCTGCCCTTGAATTTCTGAACGGGCAACATAGACTCCAAGCCATACTATAGTTAATTCAGCATAAGGCACAGTAGAATAGGTAATAACTTGCCACCTGCTCTAAGGAGAGAACTAGATGAGTCTCTGATAACAAAGCCAGCAGCTACCTTTGAATCATCAACTGAGACATCAATGTTAATCAAGATAACTCCCATGGGAGGGGGTTGCCAAGAAATCATAATATGATTGTTGGTTGAGAGGAAAAAGAAGATTGACCAACCCAGTACCACAACGGAGTTTTGGTGGAACTGATTTGAGATTGTTGGAGATTTTTGGAGACAAGTAGATCAAGCAAATAGGCACATAAAAATAAAAATTAAACATAGACAGAACATAGGAACTTACGTGGTTCGACCGAGGCCTACGTCCATGGGTGATGGAATGGAGATGCACTATTTCAGGATTAGAATACAAAGAGAAAAATCTCTCAAACCCTAATCCCTTTACAGCCTTTTCTCACAATCTCCTATACATACCATGCGCCATGCACCCCATGCACACAAAAAAACATAGCCTTACCCTCCTATTTATAAAGGTATAAGATCTCCAACTAAATAGAAAATACTATAATCCTTATTTAGTTAAAAAATACAAGTATAAAATCTTTAACTAAATAGAAAATACTGAACCCTTATTTAATTAGGAAATACATGGTATAAAATCTCTACCTTTACAAAAAAAGACTCAAACATTCGAATTGGAGTTAATAACTCAACAATCTCCATCTTGACTTCAATTCAAAGCATGTAGAGCTCCACCATCTTAAAAACCCCTGAACGGGCTATACATAAATATTGATGGAACCAATCATAATATGATATGAATCGCTCTTTTCTTCGAGGTGCACGATCCTACCTCCACCATATTTATTTCTCCAAACTGTGGCTCCTCGCAGGTTGTATAGGTTAGAATTAGATAACAACTTCGCCTTCCAAACTTGATGAGATCCCTTCTGAATGTGCATAATTTCACCTCACGCGCATACTCTATACCCCTTCGACAACAAGCAGCCCAGTGAAATCAATTTTTTTTTCAAATTGGAGACATGACGTATATCCTAGAATATCACAACTGAACCATCAGACAACTTCATCCAAACCATTCCTACACCAATAATCCAGCATTCGGTGTTATCTGCTAGATATACCGTACCACTCCTCATGGGCTATAAGTAGAGAAGCAATCTCTATTATGAGTAACATGGTAGGAATTGACGGAATCAATAACCCAATCGTCATGCTCAACATTGGCATTGTTGGTTACTACATAGACATCTCCATCATTCAAGTCATGAATAACCATTGCATCCCCCTTTTCCTTATAATCTTGGCTATCCTTCGAATTTTTTTCATATCGAGCCTTTAATTTCAAACAATCTACCTTGACATGTCTCTTTTTCTTACAATAATAGTTATGGATTGCTTTATTTTTATTTTTTCAAACTACCAATATAGAGTCGTTATTGCCATTCTCACCTCCACCTAGCTGCTTATCAATCTGCTCTTTGGACAGTAGAGCTGACTTAATTTTCTCTACCTTAGCTGGTTCCTTCCGATGATAAAGGAATGAATCCCTAAAACTTGTCAAAAAAGGTGGTAGAGAACACAAAAGGGCGATAGCCTCATCTTCATCATCTAACTTCACTTTTAAAACCCTGAGGTCAGTAATAATCTGATTAAATACATTTAAATATGATCTAATAGATGCACCATCCTCCATGCACAAAGTCTACAGTCAGACCTGCAAAAATTATTTATGAGAGGTGGACTTCATCAAATACAGGGATTTCAACTTATTCTACAAATCTACAGTAGATTTTTCAAACAAGACCTCTCTAACTGCACTATCAAGAGATAGCTAGAGACGAATAGTCAAAGATGCTTGGCAGTCTATATCTTGTATCTGCTCTTCCTTCATCATCGAGGACATCTTTTTCTTTCTCAAAAGAGATGAATCAAGTCTATTCTGAATTAAAATATCCTCCATCCTAATCTGCTAGAGATTAAAGTTATCAGATCCATCAAATTTCTCAATTTCAAACTTTTTAAACATCTTGAAATTGAAATAAAGTTATTTAAATCTAAATTTTGCAAAAATAATCCCAAAAATGGATTTAGCACGTCCAAAAATCTTAGAAACCAGTATTAGAACTCAAAAAAAAAAATTGGCCTAAAAATATGTAAGTTAGTAGGTCAAACTTTGGTAAAATGGTTGATGATGTGACAATGGTGCTGACATGGCCGATGACATGCAACTGTGATGATGCTCCAGATGCTGATGTGGTCGATGATGCAATAGATGCTGATGTAGCGGATGACATAGCAATAGATGTTGATGTATCTAATAATGTGGCAGTTGATGTGGTGATGATGTGGCAGATGATGTGGATTCGCTGAAGTGGCAGATGATGTGGTCGATGATGCAATAGATGTTGATGTTGCAAATGATGTGGCCGATGATGTGGTAGGATGCATTGATTGAAATCCTAGCCTTTGACCAGCACATTAGAGGGCTTACCAACTTTCGATTGATGCGAAATTTCACCTCCTACCATTTTTCGATGCTGAGAACACAGCCATCTAGTTAGTTTTTTTATTTGAGGCCTCGAGATGCATAAAATAGTACCGAGGGCCCTTATACGCATCCAGAAATCACCCGCTACGTGCACGAACTTCGATCAATCTTATCCCAAAAGAGAACAAAAATCCAACGATATTCTGATATTGTTATTAGAGATTTTTGGAGACAAGTAGATCAAGCAAATAGACACATAAAAATAAAAATATAGAGAGAACATAGAAACTTACGTGGTTCAATCAAAGCCTACATCCATGGGCGATGGAATAGAGATGCACTATTTCAGAATTGGAATACAAAGAGAAAAACTTTCAAACCCTAATCCCTTTACATCCTTTTTTTTCACAATCTTCCATGCATACCATGCACCCCATATGCATAAAAACCCATAGCCTAACCCTCCTATTTATAGAGATATAAGATCTCCAACTAAATAGGAAACACTGTAACCCTTATTTAGTTAGGAAATACGAGGTATAAAATCTCTAACCAAATAGAGAATACTGTAACCCTTATTTAATTAGAAAACATATAGTATAAAATCTCTATCTTGATAAAAAAAAGGTCTGAACATTCGAATTAGAGTCAATAGCTCAACAGAGATAAAAACAAAGTATCAATTATAACTTTCCTAATCAAGTGTTAAAAAGGAGGTATACCTGCTGGAACAATCGCTCATTACGAGCCAACCAAATTCAACATCCCACATAGGCACACTAAGCTTTCCCTACACTCTCGTCCTAGCTTATAGTCAGAAACTGTACTGATGCTACCAAGGTAGAAGGAATAAAACTCAGTCTACCAGTATGTTGCAAAAACATCCAGTATTGTGTAGCATGAGAACAGGAGATTATAATATGTTGAGCATCTTCTGGTACATTATGACAAAGATCACAAAAAATCCTATGTTGAGGCAAAATCCTCCTTTGATAAAATATTTGCTTGCAAGGAAGAAGAACCCACGACAAGCAGCCACCAAAAAACATGACCCTCTTTGGTGCTTTGAGTTTCCAAATCCAGGAATAATTAATAGAAGAATTTTGAGTCACTCTAGGATGCAGAAAAGAATGCATATCAGATAAAGACACCTTATGATGTCCATAAGACCCCCAACATAGCTAATCAGCCCCATTCCCACTTGGCAAAGGAATACAAGTGATTTTGGTCATCACTTCAGCTGAAAAAATATTAGATAATTTGGGAACATCCCACTTTCAATCTCAGGTAATGAAATTTTTAACAACCAAGGGTCTGTCAAGGCTTTCAACATTGATCATAGTTGGCAACTGCAACCGATTGATAGGAATCGAAGATAAACAAGGGTTATCAAGAACATCAATAGCTTCTCCATTACCTACAGTCCAAAAAAAATTAGACTGAACTTGAAAGCCAAATTTATAGATCTTTGACCAAATATTTGGATAGTTATGAGGCTTGGTATATCCATCCCAGCGACCTTTGAAATCATATTTCCCTGAACAGTGCTAGCCCATAAGGAGTTCATATTTAGAATGATCTGAACAGCAAGTTTGGATAGACAAGCTTTTCTCCTGGTTATTAAGTCCACTATACCCTATCCACCTTGAGATTTAGGCAAGCCAATAGTGGACCAGGTAATAGGATGCAATGTAGATTTGCCTTCATCATGACCCCATAAAGAGCTCCGAATTCTTTTTCCAACTTGTTTAAAACAGTTATAGGCATTGGAACAGCAGAAAGAGAGTAAAGAGCGATTGATGTCAACACGGATTGTAGGAGGGTTTCTCTACCAGCTAAAGCCAGAGCCTTCCATTTCCATATAGCAATCCGAGTGTGCACCTTTTCCTCAATGAAATTAAAATCAGATGTGTGCAGCTTATCTCATGAGATTGGCACTCCAAAATACTTCCAACCACCTCTCTTTTCATTCATATGTAACAAAGAACTGATCTATCTTTTAATGATAGTTGAAATTTTTGGACTATAAATGATGTGAGACTTGTAAAGTTGATAGCTTGCCCTGATCAAGAACAATAAGCATGTATGATAGAAAGTGTCACGCCCCAAATCCGGGATATAATATGGCTATGCTATCAAGGGATGCAACCGTCATAACACGAAGCCAATCAATCATAATCAGCTAAAATCCATCAAAAATAAGTTATAACAAAAATTTCAATTCTATTATTCATCAAGTAAATAAACCAATATTGGGTCAAGTAACTAAATCAAAAGATAACACTAAACCCATATATCAAAATCATCAGTAGTTGATTACAAGCCCATAATAATCCTATAAATTCAATTTCAACTGCAAATCTCCATGTTTACTGGTGTAAACCCTCCAGCCTAGATCATCTTTATTTTCTAACCTTATTTATCTGAATAAAAAAAAAAAAAGATATGAGCTACACCAGCTCAGTAAGTAAACTTTATACTATCTTACCTAGACCAAGCATAAGCATGCATCAATAAATCATTTAGAGAAGATGATTATCATTGAAACATAAAATTTTTATAATAACAATATATCATAAATCAATAATGTTCTTGCATATACATAAATCATGCCATTTATATAAACATAGTTTCTAATGCATAATATAAATAAAGTCATAAATTATGTCAACTTCATATATAAAGCTATAAATTATTTGTCATTATTTTATATCATAATTCTTAATAATTCTCTCAGACTAAATGCTAAAGTCACTATTATACCCATGACAGGACCATAATTATGTACCAACTACTATTACCCATTGGCAGGATCGTATACCAACTACTATTACCCATTGGTAAGGTCGTATGTTAATTACTATTACCCACTGACAGGATCATATGCCAATAACTATTATCTATTGGTAGGGTCGTACATAGTTATCTAAGAAACTTTTTTCATATTTCTTAGATAAGCATTCTTAAATCATATTTCATCAAATCATATTTTCTTAAATCATGCATAAATAAGATACTAGATAATTTTATAAAGTTCATAATCTATAAATAATTTTTAACAGTAAAACAATCATAAAATTATTCTTTCATAATAGGACATACATTTCATAAATATGGAGTTTATATTTCATAAAAAAATATTCATATTAAAATATTTATAAATCATTATTTTATGATAAATCATGAATTTCACAATGCATATGCTCGATTCTTATTTTATAAAAATATGAAATAATTTTTTTCATAATAAAATAGTCAATAATTTTAAAAGTAAGTAAGAAGTGTCGGGATTACTTATCTTTTTCATCCTAGATCTTTTGTCTTCCTTAAATGAATCAGATAATTTATTTAAAATATTAAATCAAGATCAATTTTTATTTCATAAATTTAATAAAATTAAATAATAATAGAAAGTGATTGATTAAGTGACCAGTCTGATAGACCATCCGGACACTAAATCGATTCGGGGTCATAGATCTCTAAAAGGAAAAAAGATGGCCTAATATAGGATCCATAGGTCTTCTTAGAGAGAGAAAAGAGGAGAAAAAAATTTAGAGAGAGAAGATTTTAGAGAGAGAAAATAGAGAGAAAAGTGGAGAGATAAGAGAGGGAAAGAGGGAGAAAGAGGAGAGAGAGGAGAGGAGAGAGAAAATTCTCTCTTTTTTCTCTTTTCTTTTCTTTCTTTCTTTTTTTTCTTTTCCTTTTCTTTTCTTCTTCTTCTTTCTTTTTTTTTCTTCTCTCTCTTCCTGGCTGAACAGAGGAGGGATCGAGGGGAGAGGCTCGGTGGCTCGAGCTCCGACAAAGGGTGATGGTACGATCAGAGATCCGATAGTGGCAGCCGACAGTGGGGGTAAGAGATCGCCGGCAGTGAGACTCGGCCAGCGGAGGATTTAGAAAAATGAAAAATGGGGGACCCACCCCTTTTCTTGGATTTCTGTGATCATTGGTCGATCACCGACGATTATGACCTTCGAAGAAAGAGGCTAAAGAGGTGGGGATCATGACCCATGGGTGTGGTACCATGGTCGGCGGCGTTGGTGGTCGGAAAAGAGGAAGAAAGGGCTCGATCGAACAGGAAAAAATATAGGACATGATGTTTTGGAGATTTTCTGACGATCTCAATGGCCAACGAGGGTGCGCGAAGCCATGAAAAAGAGGAGAAGAGGGAGAAGAAAAAAGATTGGAGTCTTACCTCAAGCTTCAACAGCGTTGTCGGCTCCAATTTCTAACAAGCACGAGCAAGGGTGGTCACGGCCTCAATCGGAGAAAAGAGGAGAAATCAAGCTTGAAGATCGCCGGTGGGGGGTCTTAGGGAGGGGAGGACTTATTTATAGAGAGCCCTAGGACCCTGATAGTCCTAGGACTCCAATTCCAAACAGGGCTCACCAGAGAAGAAGACTCCTATCAAGAGTCTTCTTCTCATTTTTTCTTTTTTTTTTTTGTTTTGGGCTTGGTGGGCCGCTTTTGAGTGGGCTTGAGGGGCTTTAGGATGGGTATTACAGAAAGTAAAGAGATAGTATCTTTGATAGTAGCTCTACAAATGAGTAAACAACCATCTGCAAAGAACACATAAGATATAGAAGTGCTCGCTCGATTAGGATGATAAACATGAAGAAGTTGCTATTGCACTGCAAGATTCAAGAAATGAGAAAACACCTCAGAACAAAGGATAAACAAGTAAGAAAATAAAAGGCACCTCTGATGAAGGCCTCTTGTCGGCAAAAACCAAGAAGTAGGAGAGCCATTAATAAGCAAAGCAACAGAAGACTGCATAACACATTACTGAATATAGGATATAAATTTGCTATAAAAACTAAATTGTTGGAGCAAAGTAAAAAGAAATTCTCATGAAATCTGATCATAAGCCTTCTTCATGTTTAATTTAATCATCATCAAGCTCCATGAAAAAGAGGCCTTTGCAATAGAATGCATAAGCTCCTGGCCGAGAAGAATCTAATACATAATAGACCTTCTCGATAGAAAGGCACCTTGTTCTTGAGAAATAATAGATGGCAGAATTGGTTTAAGCCAGTGAACAAGGATTCTAGTAATAAGTTTATAGATAGAATTACAAAGGCTTATAGGTCGATGGTCATTGGCATGCTCCAGATTTCTAGTTTTAGGGATCAAAATTAAGTTTGCTTAACCTCTGAATGTAAGATAGCTGTATTAAAAAGTAACATATAGCTTGGAGAACATCTTTTTTTAACTATATGCCAATAGTGTCTAAAAAAGAAAGCTTGAAATCCATCCAACCCAAGAGCCTTATTAGAGTCCATGCTATGAAAAGCATAATAGACCTCCTCCTCCATCACCTATCTAGTAAGATCTTGATTTTGAGTATGAGTCACAATAGGCTAAATCATCGGCAAGACCATTTGTTGGTCAAGCAGTTGAGCTGACCAGCATAACTGAAAAGAGTCAAACAGCATTTGGCAAACTATGTCTAGATCTCATCAATAATATCTCCCTGAGATGAAAGAAGATGTAAGATTTTATTTTGCCTTTTTCTAAGAATTATAGATCAATGAAAGAATCTAGTATTAGAATCCCCCTCATAAAGTAAAGACATTCTAGATTTTTTATGCCAAAATATTTCTTACTGATAAAGATTCTTATTATACTCCCTCAAAAGGGCTAGCAAATGATGATGTTGGGTATAAATGAGGCAACCTTATTGGGCTTCCAAATTTTGCAACCAAAAAATGCGGTCACTGAGTATAACTCCCCTCTAAAATAGGTTTATAGTCCTGTGCTTCCATTTTTGCAAAGCACATTTCATATTGGATAGGAGTTGCTGCAATCTTTGATCAGGGGCATAATTTTCATCACATTTCCAAGCATGCCTAATAATTTCATGAACACCTTCATAAGTTAGAATTTTTCAAATCTGAAGTGGGGCCTAATGATATGATTAATATGATGCAAGGATAATAAAATGGGACAATGATCTAAACTCAATCGAGTTAAGTGATGGATAATTGAATCACTGAAGGAGTCTAATCGAGTGCCATTGTCCAAAGCTCGATCTAGTCTTTCCCAGACCTTTATACAATCTTGGCGATTATTATACTAAGTATACCTAGGTCCATGAAAACCTAGATCCATGAGCCTAGATTGTTGAAGGAAGGTATGGAACTCTCGCACTTGTCTAACATGTTTGAAATGCTTTTCACTGGCTTTATCATTAGAGCATAGAATGCAATTGAAATCCCCTATAAAAATAGTAGATAGTCGTAGAGCTAAGGCTGAAGCAAGGTGGTCCCATAACTTGATATGCTCCATCATACAAGGGCTTGCATAAATAGCTCCAAGCAGCCAAGTGGCTCCTGATTCTAGGGTCACAATATTGAAGGTAACTTGATGATCATGGTGCAAAAAAGTAACAGAGCCAATGTTCTTTAACCATGCAACTACAATACCCCCTATCGAGGGAATCATATAAATCTCCCATTTTGGCCCCATTATTCTTTGATCCTCCCCAAAACATTAAAAGCCAACCTGGTCTCAAAGAAGCAAAGAATTGAGGGATGATATTGCTGAATAAGATTTTTAGCATAATTTATAAAGGAGGGCTTTGCCGCCCTCTGGCAATTCCAAGCAAAGACCGTCATTACATAGAATAAGAAGGTAGTCCCCATCCTCCCTATAGGTCAATCTATTTCCATTAGATGGACTAGGCGAACAACTAATCTCTGACATAACAAGATTGATGGAGTCAGTCAGCTAACTAGCTTGAAGATCAAGCTTAGTCTTTAAATATAAAATGGAGGCCTCTCAATGGAGAAGCCTCTATGTGACACATGGCAAAAAACATGAAGCCTCCATTGGCCATCTGGACGTCGTGGCGCTCACTCGTGGAAGCTCCCAAATGCACACGGACCCTTTAGAAAGTGCATAGAAACTCCCGAAATGAAGGCTCACAGCACTGGGGAAGGCGGTGCAGACACGATGGTAGAGTGCAAGCAACTGGCGATCCACGGTGAGATGAAGCGGTACATGATGTCGGTAGAGGATGTGATCGACTTCACGGTAAGCATACTCGGGAGCAACATCATGGTGTGGAGCACCGAGCATACTCGGGAGCAACATTGTGGTGCAGAGCACCAAGAACACCAGTGGGTACAAAGGGAACATACTCATAGGAGAGGTGAAGGGGAAAACATCAGAAAAATATAGAAAAAAATCAAGGGAAAACATCAAAGAGGGCCTCGTGAGGAGGGGCGAGGAGAGGGCCTCACGACGGCCAACGAAGGTGGCGAGAATGTGAAGGACAGGGAGGTTGAGGGCAGGGATGATGGACTCCCCCTTCATTGACCGCACCCTCTGTCGCACACACAAAAAATCGACTGGAGGAGAGATCTATGGGAAGGAAAGAAATCGAGGCCGGTGGCAGAGAAGGAGAGAGAGTTTTACTGTTGGAGAATGGGCTGCTGCAAATGATGGGAAGGCCGATGTCGATGATGATCAGGAGAAATGTGACAGTGGAGATCGGTGGGAGGTGGCGGTGAGGAGAGATCTGTGGGAAGAACAACACCGGAGGAGAGATTGGAGGAGGAAGGCCATCACCATCTCTGTCGCTGACTGAAGGAGAGATCTGTGGGAAGGAAAGCATGGAAGCTTCGGAAGCTCCATCACCATCACCATCTCTGTCTCTGGTTGGAGGAGAGATCTATGGGAAGAAAACACCCAGGGCCGGTGGCAGAGGGGGAGGGGAGGGGGGAGAGTTTTGCCCCCAACCCCTTCCCCCATGTCGAGTATGAGGAAAAATATAGAGGAAAAATCAAAGGAACATTGGAGAGGGCAAGGATAGGGTATTCGAGAGCTGGCTCCTCCCAAACCAGTACCGCACCCACCTCTGCAACCAGAAAAATAGAAAGAGGAGGGGGAGATCCAAATGAGTTGACCGAAGGGGGGTGGATGAAGCTGGTGTATATTTTTGGGCTTATAGTTCCCGTAGGATTGGCCCGAACACACAGCACAGTCAGAGGGGCTTGAAATCGGTGCACTTGCATCGACTGTGGAAGATGCCGATGGCCCAAGGGAGAGAGGGGATGGAGCTTCAGAGAGCTGAGTTTCTAGTACGGTGAGCCACAGGCAGCGATGGAGGCAGCGGGCCTATCGACATGGACCGGGAGCTGACGAGGTTGCTCAAGTAGAGGAAGTTAGAGGTAACAGGGGCGAAGGAGGAGGAGTAGAGCTTGCAGTTGTTGGAGGTAACGAAGTTGGGGTAGGGGGTGGCGTAGATCCGTGGAGGGGGTTTTGTTGCGGAGATCCATGGAGATATAGGAGGCGGGGAGCGGAGGGCATGGGCGAAGATGCCATTTTTGTCATGGGGTTCCAACTTGATGGACGGGACCAGATCAGCAACCCGCATGCACCACCCGCTGGAGCGGAGCAGCATCTCCACCAGGTGGCTGTGATGCATGGGGAAAAATAGGAAGCACATGATGAAGTACAAGAGCTCCAATGGTATCAAGAAGTAGGCGAAGGTGATGAGGAAGTCGCTCACCTTCTGGCATTGGAGGATGTTTTCCACGATCCATAGGGAGGTGGGTCCTCCTCGTAGTCACTGCATTGATCGAAGGACTATGACATCGCATGGTGTTCGACAGAATGTCGGAGTAGTGGGCAACTAGAGGTAGCGACGACAGCCTCGGAGGCAGGGCATGTTAGAAAAGGACTCGAGGAGAGGAAAGGAAGGGGGTTGGCCTATGCTTAATGAATTAGGATGGAGTGAAAGAGGAAATTTTTTTAATCTATTTGTCCCTCTCATCAGAGGTTTTGCTGTATGGTGTCTTTTGTTTTGGTATGAATGTCCTTTGTTTCTTTCATCGGACCACAGCAAGGGTGCACGAGTCCATGATGACCACCGCGCACTTAGGCATTCCTTTTGGCTTCGCCATCTTTGGCGGTAATGTTTGGATGGTGGCCAGCAGCGAAATCAGATGAGCTGCAGGCGATTCGAAGTCGGCAGGCATGCACATGACCACGTCGGTGATGGGCATCGGGCTCGAAGAGGATAGTCCTCAAGAGGATAGAGTAGGCACCAGATCCACCCATGCAGCTGCCGTCATCGGAGGAAGGGGTATCGAGGTAGGGCAGTAGCCGTCATTCACCGACACGGGGATGCCACCCTGGTCTGCAATCCACGAAGGTGAATAGAATCTTCCTCCCCTTATCTATTGCTCTAAGAAAGAGAATGAAACTGGGATTTGTTGGGGGAGGGGGATAGAGAGAGAGAGATGGGAGGGGGAAGAAAGAAGAAAGGGGAGAGAGATGGGAAGGAGATTAAGTCTGGGAGAATGGTGAGAATTTTTGGGACATATAGTTGGCTTTCTAAGAAAAATTCTCAACTTTTTTTCTCTTTTTTTAGTTTTCCTAATTTATTTTTTTAAGAGAGTGCTATCTTCTTCTGATTTGTTTATATCTAAAATGCTCGACATATTATATTAGTTGTTAGAAATTGTGTCCTAAAATCAATCGTGTGATAATTGAGTTCATCTTTATATATAAATTATTGATTAATGAATAATAATTATTTTATATTTTTTATCATAAATTTATATCTTTCTTGAACTCTTGTACTGTGATGAAGTCCTTAAAACTATGCTAGCGTACGATAAAGAGAAGATTTATCATATAGTTCTTAAACATGTTCGCGATCAAATGATACATCATTACAGGACGATGATATTTATCGAGTGGAGATCATTATATGCTATATGGATTGGTTGTCCTCTTAACCAAGGAGTATGGTGATACTAGTATGGCATACAGGTGAGATGTAGGAGTACATCATCACTAAACAAGTATCTCTCTTGTTGAGCATTCTGCTGTCAAGAACTGCTCACGAAGCACATGAGTATAAGTGTCTTTCAGACCTGAAATCACATAGTGACTTGCAAGCAACTCACTATGCTTTGGTGCCAGACTATCTAAATTTCTAATGCAGTGACGAAGGCTACTGGGTACAGTCAAGTACTTGCGAAGTCTGTATGTGGATCAAGATGAAATTGATCCCTCCAGATTATTGGAGTTGATGTATCATCGTATTTTAATTTAGTAAAGCATTGGTCAGGATAATCCATAAGATAGATTTGAAATATTAAAATACAATGTGGATGAAGCAATCTCGGTTAACTGTTAATCTGAGATCATCCTAGAGCATTCAAAGTCAAAAGGATGAATTATGCGATAACCATATGTGTGGATTTTAAAATATTTTTTTACGATAATTCAACCTATCTGAACATCAAAAATCATTGCTAGATGGTATCTCGATTAGTGCAAGAATCGATTCCTATGCTACCGGCTTAGTGTTTGAACCTATAGAGTCACACACACAAATCAGACACCGTAAAAAAGTATTGCCTATGTTTATATGTCCAATTTAAAAGTACTTAATTTGATGAACATATAAGCTAACTTGATTGAGAATTAAATTATGGATCAAATGAGATTGAAGAGTTGACTATGTCTAGCTAGCACTACATACGAGATTTAGGTTCAATCCCGAGGATGAATAGTTTCTGATCTATGATCCATGGAATATATGAGAGATTGGATTTAAGTACTAATTAATTTCATATTAGATCTAAATTAATTAGACTTAATTGGATCTAAAATTTTAAGTTAGACTTGATACAAAAGTCTTAAAAAATTTGAGATTGACAGTCTTTCTAAATTATTTTGAACCAACTTCGAATTGGATTCAAATCGGATCCATTTTGGATGAGATATGAGGAATCCTACTTGCACTGAAAATCTTCTCTCTTATGGGTCGACCAACACCTGAAAGCTTCCTCATTGTGGGTGTCCCATGTGGGTGAGGGATTGGGTGCAATGTGGTTGTCATATATGATGGCAATTCTATCACATGTAGGAGTCCTTCTTTCATAAGTATTGGACTGATTCAAAGTATGTTTGAGTTAGAAGTTCTATACTTGTTGGGTCATGAGATTTATCTATAAATAGAGAAGATCTCTATCTATGGATGCATAGCAAATAAATCAGATTGAGAGAAGAGAGAAAAGAGAGGTGTGAGAAGAGAGAAGCCCTTTCTTCTTCTCCTTGGCCTCTCCCCTTTGGTGCCAACCCTCCTCCCTTGCCATAGGCCCTCTTGTGGGCATTCTCCTTGCTGGTGTGAGGTGTCACACCAGTATCTATCCTCTCTCATTTGATTGGGTTGTGAAGGTGATTTGATCGGAGTTCATCCTGCTTTCTTGCGGCATCTGGTGTGTATGCGAAGTAGAGGATCTGTACTTCTAGGCTTTCACAAAAGATTATTTTAGATTTTTAAAGATTTGATCTACTATTTTACTACTAATCAGGTAAAGATTTGATCTTTATTCATGTAGATTAATAAAAAAATTTTAGATATAATCTGAGCTATCTGAAGAGAAACAGTTTTTCTTTCTTTCAATTGGTATCAGAGCAGGCTTTTGATTCATGCATGCATATCTAAATTTTTTTAAATTAATTATATATTATATATAATTAAAATTTTATATTAAATATTAAATCTAATTTAAATCTATATATATATAATTTTTTATCTGATTTTGATTGGATTAGTTGAGCCTAATCAATTATTGATTAAGGTTATTATAAGTTTGTTATAACAAAATTTTACTGTTGCTAAATTTTTAATGAAATAATAATATAAATTAAAATCTATTTTAAATTTATTTTAATAAAATTTTAATATTATTATTTTTATTATGAAGTAGGACTTATTTTAGATTTAAATTGGATCTATTTTGATAGATATTTAGATCTGAATCCTATCAAAATTCAGTAATATACGAAAATAGATTTTATCAAAAATTCAAGCCTTATGCATTCATGTATGCATCTAATTAATTTTTTATATGATATCAAATCTAAAATTGATATTTTATAATTAATATAAGATATGTTTCAGATCTAATATGATATATATGATACATCAAATCTAATTAGATTTGATGAAGAACATAATTGATAAGATCAAAGATATATCCATGACATAAAATTATTTTATCAATAATTACATGTTGATATAATTATATATAAAATTCTATTTTAAATCTTAGCAGTCTAGTACTAAGATTGATGAGAACACCAAACTGTCTGATCATAAGAGATCGAAGAGATTAATCTCTCTTTTACCTATTCGATGGATTCTCTTATGACGTGCAAGGGTGTCGTTATGATCTGATTTCATAAAAAAAAATTATATATTATTTTGATCATAAATATATTTAAATTAAATTTTAAATAATTTATAATTCATTATAATAAGATAAAATTTAGATATAAAATTATTTTAAATCTGAATAGTATGTTACATAAGATGTAATCAGTATTGATCTAAATGTTGTCATGATGCATAAGATGTATATATGAAGTTTAGATAATACCTATGTATGTTTAATTATTAAACATATTATAAAAATTTATTTTCATAAATTAAAATATATTGTATGCTTCACCTGAAATCTTGGTAGAATAGTTCTACAGACTGAAACACACGTGTCACATACTTAATTTTGAATTAAGCTTGGAATGATCTAGATTTGAGAATTAAAGATCATTAAGACACCACATAAATCGATGAATAAAGGGTTAGCCTGAATCAGATTTTTCTAATGGATTAGACCTAGGGTTAGAAACACATATGGATCAAGTAAAGAAATTAATTAAATCTAATCAAGTGTTGAATTAGATTATGTCAGAATTTTTCTAAATCAATCTCAATAGTTAAAGTTTTATCTAGTCCATATGTTTGATCCTAATAAATGGACTATTATCATGGCTCCGTGGTTGAGCCCGAATCTTTTGGTGGACCAAATTGAAACTAATTAATCAGTTGGTGTCTAAGATAAGTTTGACAGATTCGATCAAGTAGTTTTTAATTGGAAGCTATTCACCTAGATGCGTCTACGGTGAGTTAAGAACACATCCCTCCTACTGATCTTACTTAACTGGCCAACATGATAGATTATATTTTGATTAGGTTACTAGTCGATTCATACAGACCCATGCCATTAAGATGAATCAGTGTGACTGATTTAGGTGTCTGGAGACCAGCTTGTGTTCAATCCCCTACATGACTTGGTAAAGTCAGTGAGAGCATTTGCAGCTTGCAGGTCATCTTCTTCTCTTATTCTCAAGTCAATAAAATCAAATCTTCTAAATTATTAGGTTCATAAAATAATAAAATTATGAGATAACTTGGTCATAGCCTCCTATTAAGGTACGTGATAATGAGTCCAATATTTCAAATAGGTATTGGAGGCATTACACGTTTGGTGTCTATTATATATTGAAATTATCATTCATCATATGACCATCATGATATACCTTCAGATCAATCTTAGGTTGGTCGAGCCATACTCGAGCCTGAATATCCATTTGTTGGATGCACTTGGTGTTGTCAGACTTTTCAGTGGAGGTGTCACACACCTGCTGAAGGGATGCCTGGGGTAAAACTTAATTATTAGAAGTTGTTTGGAGAAATAATTAGTTATGAACCTATCCATGGATGCACTAGGATTGGCTGAGCCACACTCAGACCTGAATGCAATCTGTATGAATTCTAGTATCCACTAAAGAATTAATGTAATTCCTCAAGTTGGAGGTAGAGGCTATCAATTCATAAAAATAGTGAAAAGACCTTTAGTCTAAAGTCCATGTCTTTGAGATTAAAAAATAATTCATATATTAATAGGCTTATATTTTTCTTTCAGTTATGGCTAACACACTATTCTTCCAATCGTTGTTGGACAGCGACAAGCTCACCGGATCTAACTTCGATAGCAGGTATCGAAAGTTGAAGATCGTCTTAGAGCACGAGAGGATTTTATACATCCTTTCGGATGAGGCACCTGAAGAACCTACAGTCAATGCTCCTCGTACCGCGAGAGAACTTACTTAAAATGGCTCAATGACCGTATGACTGTGCATTGTATGATGAGGGCAGCTATGAACGACGAGCTTAACCGTAAGTTCAAGGATGTGCAGTCAGAGGAGATCATTCAAATATTGAATGAGTCCTTCGGCACCCCAGAGGATATGGAGAGACATAAAACCTTCTGCGCAGTATTCAATGCCCGTATGCGAGAGGATTTTAGTCACCGATCATGTATTGTACATGATTGATCAGATTAAACATCTTAGTAAACTTGGTTTTCTATTACATAAACAGTTAGGCAAAGATACTATTCTCAATTTGCTATCAAAATCCTACCTATCCTTTCTCAATCATTATAGAATGACAAAGTCTGTGATAAATTATCATGGTTTGCTAGGATTACTACAGACTTTTAAAAAAGATCATCAGCTCCAAAAAGAGTTAGAGAATTTAGTGAGAGGTTCATCTACAGGACATCGAACCTCTAAGAGAAGAAAGAAGAAGAAAATACAGAAATCCCGTGCCACCTATCCTAAGCAGAGCAAATCATCAAAAGTTGATAAGAATCAGACAAAATACTTTTTTTGTAAGAAGCTAGGTCATTGGAAGAGGAATTATCCTGCTTATAAAGTCACTCTTGATCCAAACAAATCTAAGAACAAGAGAAAGAAGCAAGCGGTTGCTTCACAAGGTACTTATATGATAATCCTTATAATTTCTCTGTTTGTGATACTACTACCTAGATATTGGATATAGAAAGTCTAATTAATATATGTAATTCATTGCAGAGACTATGGGTAAGTAAAAATTTTGAGAGAGTGAGCAGTTCCTTAACGTTGGAGATAGAAATCTTGTTCTAGTTTTGATCTTAAAAATTTTGCAGCTTGTCTTCGAGTCTAGTAGTATCATGTTAAATGATTATCATTATTGTCCCTCCTTTTTATGAATGTCATATCTGTAGGCTTTTTGGCCAAACCTGATTTCAAATTTATAATAAAGGATGATTTTTGTGATATCATTATGAATGATACTGTAATTATGCGTAGAGAATTAAAATATAGTATATATATAATATTACAGCCTGTTACTGTAATATATATAGCCAGCAAACATCCTAAATTAGATAATGTCAATGAATCCTATCTTTAACATTGTAGGCTTGGTCATGTGAATAAGAATAGGATTGACAGGTTAATCAAAGAATATATTCTTGAGATAGATGATTGTGAATCATTACCAATCTGTAAATCCTGTCTACTTGATAAGATGACTATCACCTTTTAAGAAAAAAGGTGAAAGAGCCAGCGATGTCTTAGTTCTAATACATACTGATGTATATGGATCTATGAATATAAGTGCCAGAGGAGGATACTACTACTTTATTATATTTACAAACGACCTATCGAGATATGGGTATGTCTATCTTATGAAGCATAAGTCAAAATCATTTGAAATGTTCAAACAATTCCGTGCTGAAGTAGAAAAATAGACTGAAAAGAGTATTAAGATCCTTCGATCAGACCAAGATGGTGAATACCTTACCAGTGAGTTTCTGACATATCTGAAAGAGAATGGGATTCTCTCATAATGGACCCCTCCTGGAACACCACAACATAATGGGGCGTCTGAGAGGATGAATTGAACCTTGTGAGATATGATCTGATCCATGATGGGCTTTGCGAGTCTGCCAATCTTCTTTTGGGGTATGCTCTAGAAACTGTCTGCTACATTTTAAATAAGATGCCGAGCAAACCTGTCGATAAAACTCTATATGAGATATAGACTGGGCACAAGCCAGTGCTCTCACACCTTAGGGTCTAGGGATGTCTAGCTTATATCAAGTATTTAAAGATAGATAAGCTTGGATCGAAGTTCGATAGATGCTTATTCATAGGGTATCTAAAAAAAATTAAATGGTACTACTTCTACCTCGCTACAAAATAAAAGATATTTGTTAGCAGCCATGCAGTCTTTTTAGAAAAGAAATTCTTAGTAAAAGAATTAATGCCTGTAAAATTAAACTGGATGAAGTTTATGAGGTGGAAGTACTGACACATATAGAATTGGATTTGATTGGAGAATCAAATTCAAAGCCAGTAGAGGCACCATTAAGGAGATTTGATAGAATACCGCATCAATCGAACAGATATTACGATTTCTTGATCCAAGATGGTAACCCCATCGAACTTGATGAGAATGGTGAGGATCTGATCACCTATATGGAGGCCATGCAAAGGCCTGACTTTTAGAAATAGCTTGAGGTCATGAAGTCCGAGATAGAATCCATAGAGATCAATGGTGTATGGACACTAGTTGATCCGCCCAAAGAGATAAAATCTATAGGGTGTAAATAGATTTTCAAAAAAAAAAGAGGAGTGGACGGGAAGGTAGAGACCTATAAAGTCTGTCTAGTTGTCAAGGGTTACTATCAATATTACGGTAATGATTATGATGAGATATTTTCTCCTGTGATAATGCTCAAGTCCATCCGGATTATGCTAGCTATCGCTGCACACTTAGATTTTAGATGTGACAGATGGATGTCAAAACTGCTTTTCTTAACAAAGAGCTGAAAGAAGAGGTATATATAATACAACCTAAAGGATTCACATCCACAGATGAGTCAAAAGTGTACAAGCTGAATAGGTCTATTTATGGATTTAAGCAAATATCTAGGAGTTGGAACATACATTTTGATAAGGTGATCAAAATATATGACTTCATTAGGAATGAAGAAGAGCCTTGCATCTACAAGTAGGCTTCCGATTTTGTAGTCATCTTCCTTGTGCTGTATGTGGATGACATACTATTACTAGAAAATGACATCTTGGCTTTGTAGAGTGTGAAGCTGTGGTTATCATCACAGTTCTCCATGAAGGACTTGAGAGAAGCATCCTACATTCTAGGGATGAAGATCTATAAAGATAGATCTAAAAAGTTGCTTGGATTGTTCCAATCTACGTACATCGATACCTTGTTAAAGCAGTTCAACATAGATAATTTCAAAAAAGACTATCTTTCGATAAGTCATGGAATTACTCTTTCAAGAAAGATTATCCGACAACTCCTAAGAAGAGAGAGTGTATGAGTAGAATACCATATGCTTCGATAGTCGAATCTATCATGTATGCTATGATGTGTACGAGGTCGGACGTGGCCTATTCACTAAGGGTAGTGAGTAGGTACCAATCTGATCTGGATAAGAAGCATTGGAAGATTGCGAAAGTAATTCTTAAGTATTTGAGAAATACTAAAGACCAATGGCTTATCTATAGAGATACTGACCTAAAACTTATGGGATATACTGATTTTAGTTTTCAGTCAGATTGTGATGACAGCAAAAGTGTGTCTGGCTATGTATTTACTCTGAATGGAGGAGCTATTTGCTGGAAGAGTTTTAAGCAACATACTATGATCGATTCTGTATGTGAAGTGGAATACAATGCTGTATCAGATGCTGCAACATATTCTGCACCGCTATCATCTGGTACAATAGATCATGAACTGAGGTAACGTCGAGCTTTAGAAGATCAAGGAAAAGCAGAACCTAGCTGACCCCTTTACTAAAGCTCTCGGGATCAAAAAGTTCGATGACTTCAAATAAAAGATGGGTACAAGATACTGCCCCGATTGCTTTAGTCCAAGTGTGAGTTGTTAGAAATTATGTCCTAAAATCAATCGTGTGATGATTGAGTTCATCTTTATATATGAATTATTGATTAATGAATAATAGTTATTCTGATATTTTTCATCATAAAATTACATCTTCTTTGAACTCTTATGTTGTGATGAAATCTTTAAAACTATGTTAGTATACGATAAAGAGAGAATTTATCATATAGTTTTTAAATATATTCGCGATCAAATAATACGTCATTACAAGACGATGATATTTATTGAGTAGAGATCGTTGTGTGCCATATAGGTTGGTTCTCTTCTTAATCAAGAAGTGTGGTGTTACTTGTATGGCATACAGGTGAGATGTAGAAGTACATCGTCACTGAATAAGTGACTCACTTGCTGAGCATTCTGCTGTCAAGAACTGCTCACAAAGCATACGGATATAAGTATCCTTCAGACCTGAGATCACCATAGTGACTTGCACACAACTTACTATACTTTGATATCGGACTATCTGAATTTCTAATATAGTGACGGAAGGCTACTGGATACAGTTAAGTACATACGAAGTCTGTGTGTGGATCAAGATGGGATGATCCTTCCAGATTATTAAAGTTGATGTATCACTGTATTTTAATTTAATAAAGTCTTGGCAACAATAATCTATAAGATGGATTTGAAAGATTGAAATACAATATGGATGAAGCAATCTCAGTTGACAGTTAACCTGAGACCATCCTAGAGCATTCAGGATCAAAAGGATAAATTATGCGATAACCATATGTATAAGTTTTGAAATATTTATTTGCAATAATTCAATCTATCTGGATATCAAAAATTATTGCTAGATGGTATCTCGATTATTGTAAGAATCGGTTGTATGCTACCGACTTAGTGTTTGAACCTATGGAGTCACACACATAAGTCAGACACCGTAGGAAAGTATTGATCTATGTTTATATGTTCAATTTGAAAGTATTTGACTTGATTGAACATATAAGCTAACTTGATTGAGAATTAAGTTATGGATCAAATGAGATTGAAGAATTGACTATGTCTAGTTAGCACTACATATGAGGTTCAGATTCAATCCCAGAGATGAACAGTTTCTGATCTATGATCTATGGAGTATTTGAAAAATTAGATTTAAGTGCTAATTAATTTTAGATTAGATCTGAATTAATTAGACTTAATTGGATCCAAAATTTTAAGTTAGATTTGGTACAAAAGTCCTAAAGATATTGGGATTGATAGTTTTTCAAAATTATTTCGAACCGCTTCGAATTAAATTCGAATCGGATCTGTTTTGGATGAGATATGAGAAATCCTACGTGCATTGGAATCTTCTCTCTTATGGGCCAACCAACACCTAGAAGCCTCCTCATTGTGGGCATCCCATATGGGTGAGGGATTGGGTGCAATGTGGTTGTCATATGTGATGACAATTCTATCTCATATAGGAGTCCTTCTTTCATAAGTATTGGACTGATTCAAAGCATATTTGAGTTAAGAGTTCTATACTTATTGGGTCATGAGATTCATTTATAAATAGAGAGGGTCTCTACCTATGGATGTATAGCAAATAAATCAGATTGAGAGAAGAGAGAAAGAGAGAGAGGCGTGAGAAGAGAGAAGCCCTTCTTCTCCTTGGCCTCTCCCCTTTGGTGCCACCCCTCCTCCCTTGCCGTGGGCTCTCTTGTGGGTGTTCCCTTTACTGGTGTGAGGTGTCACACCAACATCTTTTTTCCTTGTTTGATTGGATTGCGAAGGTGATTTGATCGGAGTTCATCCCACTTTTCTGTAGCGTCTAGCGTGCATGCGAAGTAGAGGGTCTGTACTTCCAGGCCTCTGCAAAGGATTGTTTCAGATTTTTGAAAGTTTGATCTCTTATTTCGCTGCTAATCAGGTAAGGATTTGATCCTTATTCATGTAGATTAATAGAAAATTTTTAGATGCAACCTGCACTATCCGAAGAGAAACAGTTTTTCTTTCCTTCATTAGTCTCCCTCCCTTTTAACGCATTATTTTTTCCCCCTTTCCTCCACCCTACTCCCTATGTCCTCTTTCCTTCCATCCCTTCCATCTCTCAATCTTATCAATGGTTGTGCCGACCGATGATTGATCATACCTTTTCTCTGAAGTAAGTCTTTAATAATGACTAAAATTTAATAAAATAAAATATTATATAATAATAAAATATATATTATTTTTATTAATACGACTATGAAGAAAAGAGATGTACATAGGATGCAAATAGGTGGTCATGCTCTGCTTAATGATGAGAATTTCGGAACAATTGATGCTGAAAATGTTGATTCAAGAAATGATTTCTCTACCGATAAAAGATAGAAATGATTATGTCACTTCTTATTATTATATTATTTAAATATTTAAAATTTATATTTTAATTTTGAATATTTATATCATCTATGATATCTTTTATATTCGTTAGATTTTTAATTTACAAAAATATTATTTAAAAAAATAAATATATATCATATATCGTACGATATTCTAAACTAATGAGAAATAAGAATGGTACCATGCTCATCATGGGCAGACTCCGGATCACCTGCTGACAATTGGTTGACCTCAACAGCTTCCACTAGTTGATCAATAGGCCGCCACATCATCTTTTCAATTTGCCTTGAGCTTTCTTTGTGTCCTGAATGAATACCAATAGCACTTATTTTTTGTTTGTCCGGCGACTCCGTCTCCGTATTCTCTGTGATGATAAGCTTTTGTTGCAGGGGAGATTCCGAGCCTGGTGATCAGGCATTTTTCTAAGGCTTTGGAGGAGACTTTTCTTTCGGAGGTGGCATAAGTGGCACAATGGAGGTTTCTATATTCTGGACATCCAACTGTTGCTCATGAGGATTAGTAGACAAAGGATCAAACTACAACCCAGACTGAACCAAAGAAGAATCCTGCATGCCTCGTCCCATTGAAGGAGATGGCTTCTTGGAGACCTTTTCTGGTACAGTCCATCCTGTTTGCTGCTGCTCAAACACTCCATCAGATTTGCAGAAATTTATAATCTTGCAGCACGAATCCATGGTCCATACAAGGGTTTTGCCTCTATTATAGTAGCATCAGAATATTGACAAGAAGGATTAACGTGCTCGAAGATTAACGTGCTCTCAGACAATGATTAACGTGCTCTCAGACATTGCCTCTATTATCTGACGGGAACTCAAAGATTAACGTGCTCTCAGACAATGGCGAGACATGAAGATTGCCTTCCACGTTCCATCTTGTTTTTATTTCTTTTTGAATAAATTCAAGTGGTAGCCCACGATCCAAAAATTTAACTATGAGCGCATTCCTCTAGCACTCTGTAGACTGGTGGAGCTCTTGAGCAGAGAACATAACTAGTTGATTGAACCTGGCTTCTAGAGCTTCGACCTCTGCATCAGTCGTCTTAGATGTTTTCCACTGGAACTTGCGAACTCCTTGGACTACATGAGACCCTGAGGTCCCAGCAATCGTTCGCCTTGGGCCACTACGTTGAGAAGCCCTCTTTGGCGGTGGGGAAGGGCTTGAAGTGACGAAACTCCTCCGAGGAGATCGAGTTAGTTTTAACTAAACGAAGAAAATATAGGTAAGTCTTGATTGCAAGAAATTGAAAGTTAAGCACCTACCAGTTGACTTCCGGTCATCATCGATCACACGAAAAGCAGTAACCTATTCTCCTCTTTAAGCATGTGCAAAGCTGTCGCCAAGATGACAAAGCTAAGAGATAAGCAATCAGGCAGAGCTATCTAGAGATGCATAATTGCGCCCAAAAAAAACATCCAGCACCTTCCTCAACGGTGGTTGTAGGCTTTTTGACATTCTGCAATCATACAGCCGCCGACAATGTAGACATCATTGTTTGCGTGCAAATGAAAGATCTAAAATGAAAATAGTAATATAGGCAAAGCCAGAACTTGAGGAGCCAAAGCCTCCAAACGAACAATCTAGTAAATTTCATGAATTTTGATTCAATCAAAGAACAAATAATAATGAATTAAATTAAAATTGAGTTTAAAAAATGGGTTTGGGGAAATAACTTGGTGAGCCGTGCGATGCACTGTCCTAGAGTAGCTTTAGTCCCTCCACATGCGAGTCTCCGGCAAAACTTCTCTAGCGATGCAACATCTCGGATTATAGAGTACGAGGAACTATTGAACCATTGCGGGAAGTTCTCCTTTTTAGGAACACACGATCCCACTTTTTCACTTTGTGCTGAGAAAAGCAGATATGATATCCTTTCTCAGATAAGAGATAGAAATTTATATATAAATTAAATTTTAAATTAAATATTTTGAAAATCAAATCTCCAACATTCACCCACTTAATTTAAAATTTAATTAAAAGAAAAAAATTCTCAAATTTTAAAAACATATAAACAATTAAAGTCATTAACAATAATTAAAATTTAAAGATATCAAAATTAATTGAGATCCTAATTCTATGTATTCGGCTATAGGTACCTTCGGTTTGATCCTTAGCTTAGTGTTGATTGTATACATCTGCGAGCACTTGACAGACTAAGCCTTGAATCAGGCCGATGAAATAGATTTTTACAAATTACACACACAGAACAGTCAGTTTCGTTCGAAGCGGGAGTGTGCTTTTGATGGCCATGCCCAAGTATCAAATCATGTGCGTTTTAGGAATCAGCCCAAATTCTATAGTTGCCGCCTCACGACTTCACACACTTAGTAGGTCCTAATAAGGGTGTAGGTAAGGTAACACCCCACCTCATTGGTCTCGAAACCATTCAGAGCTTTAGCTCTTCCTCATCCCTTGCCTTTTATAATATGAGCACAGTCACCATAGGGACAAGAAAATAAAAGGGGTGCTCCTCACAATAGTCATATATTTGGTTTGTTTCTACCCATTGAACCTTTTAGGTTGGGTTTCTACCATTGATGACTTCTATTCTGAGCTTAACCCAATCCCCCTCGACGACTCTAGGACCACTATTCTAGATAATCCCTTTGTCAGTTGATCAACAATATTCTTTATTGATTTTACAAATGACAGTGATATCATATTTTATTTAATTAAACCTCTAATATATTTGTGTCTCATTTTCATATGTCGACTCATCTTTACATCAAAATTTTTTTGTGCACATTTATCTAACACTGCTCTAGAATCACAATGTATTTATATTGGTGGAATTGGATATACACCAAGTGGAATATAATGCAAGAATTCTCTTAGGCATTTTGCTTCACTAATAGTGAGGTCAAGTGCTACCATTTCAGATTCTGTAGTGCTTCTAACTACCAATGACTGTTTAGTTGATTTTTAGGAAACTGCTGCACCTCCTAAGATAAATACATATCCTGAAGTGAACTTAACATCTAAAGTGTTACTAATTCAATTTGCATCGCTATAACCCTCTAGGACTGGAGGATAACCAGTAAAATGTAATGCATATGAAAGAGTGCCTTTAATATAAGCAAGCACTCTTTCAAGTGCAATCCAAGCCTCTCTACTTAGGTTACACAAATATATACTTAGTCTATTTACAGCAAATGTTAGCTCCGATCTTGTAAAATTAACTAAAAAATCTAATGATCCTATAATTTGTGCATATTTATCAGCACAAACAGGATTATCTATATTTTTCTTTAGATGAACAAAAGGATTAAAAGGAGTACCAACAGGTTTTAGATCAAAGTACCCAAATTTCTTTAGTAATTGCTTAGCATAATACTCTTGTGATAAGATTATCATATTGTCTTTTTTAATAATTTTTGTATTTAGGATTACATTTGCTTCACCTAAATCTTTCATTTCAAAATTTTGTATTTATAAATCCTTAACAAATTGGATCACATCCATGTTAGTTCCAAATATTAATATATCATCTACATATAAACACATTATTACAACTTGATCACCTATTCTTTTACTATAAACATATTCATTAGACATATTAATTTCAAATCATTTGAAATTATTAAATTGTCAAATTTTTTTATGCCATTATTTAGGAGCTTGCTTAAGACCATATAAAGATCAGCTTAATTTGCAAATCTTATTTTCTTGAGCTAGAATTATAAATCCTTCTGGCTGTACCATATAAATTTCTTTCTCTAATTGTTCATTTAAAAATGCATTTAAACGTCTATTTGATATATAATTAATTTATGAATTGAGGCTAGAGCTAAAAGTGTTCTAATTATTGTAGTTTTAGCTACTGGGCATAAATATCAAAATAGTCAACCCCAAATTTTGGATAAATTCTTTAGCTACTAATTTGGTTTATATTTTTCTATAATACCATCCAATCTTAATATCTTTTTAAATATCCACTTACAACCTATTGGTTTACATCCTTGAGGTAGATCAGTTAAAGTCCAAGTTTGATTTTCTCTAATTGATTGAATTTTATTTGTTATAGTTCTTTCCAAAATTCAGCATCTATAGATTTCATAGCTTCTTCATGAGTTAAAGGTGTATCTTCTACTAGCATTATATAAAAGTCTTCTCCATAATCTTTAGGTATTCTTGCTCTTTTACTTCTTTTAGGTTCTTCATCTTCATCTTCATTTTGATCTCTAGATCTAATTCTAGGATTTGAAATTTGAATATTTGATTGTATATTATTATTTATGTTTGTTTTATATGAAAATTTATCTTCAAAATAAATTGCATCTCTAGACTCTATAATTGTATTATTTGAAATTTCATTTATTTCAGAATTAATGACTAAAAATCTATTTGCACTACTATTTGTTGCACATCCTACGAAGATTGCATCAACTATTTTAGGTCCTATTTTATTTCTTTTATTCTCGGGTATTTTTACTTTTGCCAAACACCCCCACACTTTAAGAAAATTTAAATTAGATTTTCTCTTTTTTCATTATTCATATAGAGTTTTATTAGTATATTTTGGAGGTACTCTATTTAAAATCATATAGGTAGAAATTAATGCTTTCCCCCATAAGTTTCAGGTGCGCCAAAATTTAAAATCATTGAGTTTATCATATCCATCAGAGTTTGATTTTTTCTTTCATCCACTCCATTTGATTGAGGTGAATATGGAGCAGTGACCTCATGTATAATGCCATGCTCTTGGCAGACCAAAGTGACATTATTCGACGTGTACTCCCCACATTGATCAGATCTAAGAGTTTTAATTTTTCTTTGTGTCTGATTTTTAGCTTCAGCTTTATATATTTTAAATTTATTCAATACTTCATCTTTAGTTTTCATTAAATATGCATAACAATATTTAGAAAAGTCATCTATAAATATTATAAAATACTTATTTTCTCCTCGAGATACTTGAGCTGAGTCACATACATTGCTGTGAATCAATTCAAGTAAATTAGAGTCTCCATATATGGTTCTAAAAGGTTGACAAGGAAGTTTAGCTTGCACACAAATTTGACATTTATCTTGGCTTGTTTTCATTTTTGGAATTAAGTTTAATTTTATTATATTTCTTAATGATTTATAATTTATATGTCCAAGTCTAGCATGCCAAATTTGAAAGAACACTCAATATTTAAAACAAGAGAATTTGTATTTACATGAGAAAAAATTACATTCAGCTTAAACAAACCATTACAAAAAATCCTTTCCTAAAAAATTTATTCCTCAACTAATTACAATTTTATTACATTCAAAAACTAGCTTGAAACCTCTTTGAACGAGTAGGGATCCACTTATTAGATTTCTTCTAATTTTTGATATATGATAGACATCGTGAAGGGTCAAGGACTTGCCAGAAGTCAACTTCAGATCCACTCAACCAAATTCCAACACAATAGTAGAAGCACATGTACTAAGAGTCACAATTCCTCTACTTGAGACCTGATAGATGGAAAACCAAGAGCGATCAGCGCACACATGCACATTAGCCCTGGTGTCAATCCACCAATCATTAACATCTAAGGTCGTATTTATTTCTGAAAAATAAGAAACAGACCTAGATGCCATCTGAGTGGTACAAGATCCTGCAGTCAGCATATGGACAAGAGGTTATACAGATTTGGATGATTTTTGATTTGATGCTGAGGGAGATGTCTTCTTATAGAAATAGTTTTAGGCAACATGATTCATCTTGCCACACACATAGCAGCACTGACCCCCACCATTCCCCTCAGCACAAGTTCTTTTATTGTTACTGATGTTGTTGTTATTATTATTTTAGCTATAATTAATTCTATAATTATTATTATTATTATAATTAAAATATCTTTTATTAAATCTTCTTTTTTATTGAAATTATTTCTATTTTGATTTTTCTTTGATTTAGAATTTCCTTTCAAATTATATATGATTGGTTGTTTTTCTTCTTTCTTTTCTTTTGTTCTATTTTTCTCCTCAATCCTAATAGAGTTTAGGACAAAATTTAAAGTTAATTCACCTTGAATATGGTTTAGGTTGTGAACATGAGATGACCAAGAAGGTGGTAATTTATAATTAGGCTAACTACTATGTAATTTTCATCTAAAGTCACACCACTAGACCTAAGTTGTTCCACCATTAATTCAAATTCATTTAATTGCTCAATTATGGATTTATTTTCTACCATTTTATATTTTATAAAATCAAAAGCTTTAAATCTTTTTTGTCCTGGATCTAATTGACCATACTTATCTTCTAAGATTTTTCATAGTTCTTTGGCAAAAGTCATATGACAATATATGTCATACAATTTTTCATTTAAAGCACTTAATATTCTATTCACACAATGATAATTAATCATGTCAGGAGTGAGAAAGGTGTGGACGGTGAAGCTTCTATAGTGGGTGCGACAACTTGTGCAGATCTATGACCTCTACGATGGTTTATCGGTGGAGGTGCCACAACATGATCCGTGCTCGAACTTGTCTCATTCAGGTCAGAAATAGCAGAGAATAATCTCAAAGCAGTGAGCCAAAATTTTATTTGATTCTACCACCGATAAAAATTTGTTCCATCAAAAAGGTTTGGTTCTGCCAAAATAGTGTCGGCCATTACAGTTCTCAAAATATTTTCCATATACTGAAATAAATAAATAAAGTAAATAAATATTTTCACTCTACTGCAAAAAATAAATTGATAATAATGAAAGCTAACAAGTTATTCCAAATACTAAAATTAGATTAAAACAAATCACAGAATCTAAATAAGAGGAGGCCGCAGGTAATTTGAATTCCAGATAAAGCTACTCTAGATTGTTGGATTATGTTCTGGAATTTGATCTAAATTTCTTGAATTTTGATTCAATCAAAAAATAAATAATAATGAATTAAATTAAAATTGAGTTAAAAGAAATGGGTTTCGAAAAATAGCCTGATAAGGCATGCGATGTACCATCCTAGAGTAGATTTAGCCCCTCCACATGCAAGTCTTTGACAAAGCTTCTCTAGCGATACAACACCTCAGATTATCCTGATCTATCCGATTGCACGATCTCAAAGGAGTGCTTGATTGAATGTGAATCCAACTTTTAAGATCCCAATTCAAGAGAAATAGGAAGAAAAAATGAAGGGAAAAGATCTCTGTTAGAGTTGTTATTACTTTTTGTGTAAATCAGTAATTTTCTTTGATAGAGTATAAGGAACCACTGAACCATTGTAGAAAGTTCTCCTTTTTAAAAATGCACAACCCCACTTTGCCACTTCGTGCTAAGGGAAGCGAATATGGTTATCTTTTCTCAAACAAGAGATAAAATTTATATATAAATTAAATTTAAATTAAATATTTTGAAAATCAAATCTCCAACATTATAAATGGCCTACTGTCATGGAGTTGCTTGCTGGGGTGCCCCCGCTGTTGGCAGCGACGGAGGGCCTCTGCTGCTGTCGGATGTGGAGAGCAAAGGGGACTACAAAGGGGACACATCAGAGATGAGAGACTCTATGCACCATCGATCATATGCCCCTTTCTCCTTCTCGCTATCACTTCTTCAACTCTTTGTCTCGATGCCCACCAAGAAAAGCTGTCGGGAGCTGTCGATGATAACAATGATCCCTGCTCTGCATGGAGATAAGTTTGATCTATAGTATTTATTGATTAAAATATATGTTGGGGTAATTCAGCCGACTCTCCCGATTCGGACTTTCAATCCACCTGATAAGCACGAACCGCCGATGATAAATTGGTTGGCCGACCAACAGTCGGCTATCCTCAATCATCTTTAGCAAGCTCCAACTACAATGACTCAACTGACTTCAGATCGATGACCATCGATATATCAGAGTTACCGATCGATGATCATTCAGACTCCAACAATTATCGACATACAGTCGACATCTTCAGACTACTGACATATAATCGGCATATCAGAAACTGTCAATACAGAAAGCACATAATGACCAAAACATGATCAATAGTAGGTATAATTGTCCATGCCATGATCATATAATATCGAAATAAGCAGGACCCATATGTCTAACCATTACAAAGGTTACCAACAACTCATCTATAAAAAGAAGTAAATGAACAGCATTTGGTAAAGACTCTAGAGCTGAGATTCTGTCTTTCTAAATATTTATCTGCTGTTCACCACTCTCTACTGACTTAAGCATTGAGAATCCCATCAGATACAATTTCGGTCAGTGTGGACTTTACTTTGTAGGTATTATTCATCGATAACAGGCATAATAGGAGATTGGCCGTAATAGATTGACACGTCAAGAAGAAAAGAAGATAAAAAATTATGATAAAAATTAGAGCTCAAAATAATTCTACAGGATCCACCAGACAATCTTTCCGTCAGAAAGATCTTTCTCCCCACCTCCAATAGCAGAGCCCAGCTCTTTACATCCTGTAATTACTACGGACGCATAAATTACTGCTTTAATGTAGCAAATGAAGGTGTTGACGGAGGCGATACACAGTCTCCAATAATAACAGACACAGCAACAGCAGCAGCCACTGACGGAGGAGCTGATGGCACACTCGGAGCCATCCAGGCACAATCACCATCCTCCACAACACTCATCCTCTTCATCTCCAGAACGACGATCGTCTTGGCATTCTCATCGAGTCGAGCAACCGCTTTCTCGACGTTCTCATCAGGCTGCTCATCCTTCGTAACGATCTCCTCTTTTTCATGTACATAGCATCAAGAAGAGGAAAAGACCGTGTGCACCTTCTCCTTCTCCATCCTCAAGTTCTTCAGGAGATTCTATCCTAGGATTTTTTCAACAATGGTGCTCAATAACTACGAGCATAAATTCAAAGAGATCGACCATCAAGTTGTCCAACTCCAGGTGGAAAGTCAGAAGTCTTCCAATGACCTCAGCTTCCATATTGCCCAACCTCTCTCTCAGTGTATCTTGGATGAGCCAATCCCATCTTAGTTCAAGATGCCGTAGATGGAGCTGTATGATGGCTCTATCAATTCAATTGATCATTTAGAGAGTTACAAGACTTTCATGATGATCCAAAGGGCAACCGACATTCTCCTATACATTGGCTTCTTAGTAACCATTCAGAAAGCTGCTCGAGCCTGATATTCTGGGCTTCAATTGGAGAGCATAATTTCTTTCGAACAACTCGAACATTTATTCGTGGCTTATTTTAGCATCAGCTGAAAGGTGCCGCGAACATCAAATAGTCTCTTCTCTCTCAAGCAAGGTGAGATAGAGACATTGAGAGACTTTGTGGCTCACTTTAATACGGCCACACTCGAGATCAGGGATCTCAATGAAGATATGGCCATCTCGATCATGAAGAAAGGTCTGAGGAGATCTAGATTTACCTACTCTTTGGATAAAACTCTTCCTCAAACCTATGCTAAACTTCTAGAGTGTGCATACAAATATATTCATGTGGATGAAGGTGTTTCTGACCAACGCCATACTGAAGAAAAAAATCAAAAAAAAATAGAAGAAAAGTGGAGCTCCGACTGAACCTAGTCGATCAACAATCAATAAAGGAGCTTCACCCCATCGACGAAGTTCAAGGCCAAATAACTATGGCAATAGGTATGACTCCTATACTCCTCTTTTTACCCTCTGTGCGTAGATCTTAATAGAGATCAAAAGAGAGAAGTATCTTCACATCCTCCGTCGATGAAAGCACCATCGAGGAGTCACGACAGAAAAAAAATATTATCGATTTCATCATGATCATGGTCACGGTAGAAATAATATATTCAGCTCAGAGATGAAATAAAAATCCTGATCTGATGTGACTATCTCGAGAGATTCTGATGAGATCATCCGACTCAATGTCTCACCGATCAATAGCTTCAGCCACAAGCTGAGGAGACAATCAACAATAGACCAATGGCGGGAGTGATCAATATGCTTTCTGGACGATCAAAAGATTGGAGGGCAACTTTCAAAGAAGAGTCGGTAAAGAAACAATGACTTGACAATGTAATCTCATTTTCAAAAAATAACGTTCGAAAAATAAAAACTCTCCATGATGATGCTGTTATCATCTCGACGATGATAGCAAATTATGATGTAAAAAAAAAATTTAGTCGATAATAAAAATTTTACCGATGTTCTCTTTTACTCGACTTTCTTCCGAATGTAACTACCGACTGACCGACTCAAAAGAGTCTTGATGCTATTAGTCGGTTTTATTGAAGATGCAGTTATCATGAAAGAAAAATTACTCTCCCACTAATTATGAAAATAGATCCATAATAAAATATCATTCTTTTGACATTCACAGTCATCTGAGTCCTTTCGGCTTACAATATCATACTTGGATGACCTGGATGAATGTCTTAAGAACGGTAGTATCAACATATCATTTATTAGTTTAATTTCTAACAAAAAATAGAGTTGGAGAAATGCATAGGGATCAACAACTTACTCGACGTTGCTTCATGGTCTCTACAAAGAATAATCAATCTAAAAACTTTTTGTCCGTTAATAAATTAGATCAAAAAAAATGAAAAAAGAGGTGAACCAGCTGAGCAACTAGTTTCTTTCCCATTAAGAGAAGATAAACCAAAGAAGACAGTCTAAATTGAATCGCAATTATCTGATTCAGAGTGACAACAACTAGTGAATCTACTAAGAGCAAATACGATATTTTTACTTGATCGATAATCGATATACCAGAAATCTCTCTAAAAGTAATAACTCATCGACTGAACATTGATCTTAAAGTTAAACTGATGAGGTAGAAAAAAAGATCTTTTGCTCTTGAAAGGCAGAAAGTCTTTGATGAAGAAGTCGACAAGCTCTTCATGGCTGGCTTTATCAGAGAAGTTGATTATCTCGATTTTCTCGCCAATGTAGTAATAGTGAAAAAAGTGAATAAAAAATATAGAATCTGTATCGACTCCATAAATTTAAATAAACTTGTCTGAAAGATAATTTTTTCTTACCAAAGATCAACCAACTAATTGGTGCAACTTTGGGGCATTGACTTTTGAGCTTTATGGATGCCTTCGCAGGCTACAATTAAATTTAGATGGCACCCGAAGATGAAGAGCACACTACTTTCATAACAGACAAAGAGATCTATTATTATAAAGTAATGCCATTCGGTTTAAAGAATACCGAAGCTACTTATCAACGGTTGGTCAATAAACTATTCAAAGCACAAATTAGGCATAACACGAAAGTCTATGTTGATAATATACTAATGAAAAATTTTCAAACTTCTGATCACATTTGAAACTTGAAAGAAGCTTTCGACACACTTTGACAATATCAGATGAAATTGAATCCAACTAAGTGTACATTCGGGTAACTTTCAAAAAGTTTCTCAGATTTCTCATGTTGTAATAAAAAATTGAAGCTAATCTCGAAAAAATAAAGACTATCATCAACATAAAGCATCCAAGCTCCAAGAATGAGATACAATAACTCAACGGAAGGACCGTCGTACTTAGTCGATTCATCTCAAGGTCGGCAGAAAGATGTCTACCTTTTTTCAAAACCTTGCGACAAGCAAAAGACTTTTCATGACCAGATGAGTACCGACAATCCTTCGAAGATCTGAAAAAATATTTGACATCTCCACCATTACTTACAAAATTGAAGGTGGGTGAGATATTATATCTTTATCTAGCAACTTCAGCAGAAGCAGTTAGTTCGATACTTATCTAGAAGGATAAAAATTAAATTCAACGATCGATTTATTATACCAATAAGATGCTTCATAATGCTAAATACAATATTTAAGAGCGAAAAAGATGATCAACGCTCTGATCATATCATCACAATGACTTCGATCATATTTTCAAGCACATCCAATAGTTGTCTTGACAAATCAGCTGTTGAAGGCAATTCTGTACCGACCCGATACTTCAGATCGAATAGAGAAGTGGGCAATAAAACTCAAAGAGTTTGATATTCAATATTATCCATGATCGTTAATAAAGGTGCAAATTTTAACCGACTTTGTCGCTGAGTATACCATATTCGATGATAATCCCAAGGATGAACTCGATGGCAAATCAAAGTAAATTGAAACTCCTGAGATCGACTTAGCATCGATGTGGGTGCTACATGTTGATGGAGCATCCAATGCACAAGACAGTGGAGTTGGTCTCATCCTCTTCAATTTCGAAGGGATCGTAACTGAATATGTCCTTCAGTTTAATTTTAAAGCCTCAAATAATCAAACCGACTATGAAGCTCTTTTAGCTGACTTGAAGATTATCAAAAAATTTGATATTAATAACTTGAAGGTCTTCACCGACTCACAATTGATCACTGGACAAGTTAAGGGCGAGTTTGAAACCCGAGATCCCATTATGATGAAGTAACTTCAAAAAATGAAAGATCTTACATCAATCTTAAAATATTTTGAGATCTCTCACATTCCAAGAGTGGAAAATGCTCGAGCTAATATACTTTCTCGACTCACAATCACTTCGTTCAGCTTGCTCGATCGGACACTCATCAAATATATTAAACAATCGAGCATTGATAAAGTCAAAGAAGTGTTGCAAATCAATGACGAAACAAGTTGGATGGATCCAATAATTCAATATTTGACTGATGAAACTCTACCCACAGATCTTTCAAAAGCCAAATGACTAAAATGGATGGCCTCATAATATATTTTGATGAATGGACAACTCTATAAAAGGTCATTCTCTTTTCTCTTACTGAAGTGCTTGAGACCAACAGATGCCGACTATGCGCTTCGAGAGGTTCATAAAGAGATTTGTAAAATTATTTGGGGGTAAATCATTGACTTATAAAGTCTTGCGACAAAAATATTATTGGCCCACCATTAAGAAAGATGCAGCTGAACTTGTCTGAAGATGTGAATCATGTCAAAAGTATGTTAACATATAACATCAACTGACTAGCCAGCTAATATTAATTATTGCACCATGACCCTTCGTGCAATAAGAAATCGACATACTTGATCCTTTCCTCCGACATCTGGTCAGAAAAAATTTATAATGGTCGTCATTGATTACTTCACCAAATGGATGGAAGCTGAATCCTTGACACAAATCATCGAAAGTAAAATGGAAGACTTCATTCAAAATCAATCATATGCAGATTCGATCTATCACACACCATTATCACCAATAATGATCGATAATTTAATAATCAGAACTTCAAAGAGTTTTGTGCAAAATTTATATTACGCACAAGCTTACCTCAGTCGGCCATCCACAATTCAATGGTGAAGTGGAGGTGACAAACCGAATAATTCTATATGGTCTCAAAACCAGATTGAATAAAGCTAAAGACTTCTGGATGAAAGAATTATATCTGATCTTATGGGCATATCGAACAACTCTTCGTATACCAATAGAAGAATCATTCAACTTAGCCTATAAAATTGAGACGATAATTTACTTGAGATCAATTACCATTAGTAAGAGTCGAACAATATAATGAGTCGAGTAATTCTAAATGTCGAAAAGCCGACCTCGACTTACTTCCGAAAGTCCGACAACAAGCTCAAGTTTGGATGGCAGCATATCGACAGAGAGTGCTCGGTATTACAATGCAAAGGTCAAACCAAAAGTCTTTCATCTAGGAGACATGGTCCTAAAAAAGGTAGAAGTTTCAAAGCCTCTGGACCAAGAAGAATTACCTCCAAATTGAGAATGACCTTACAAGATAACTGAGACACTTCATCCGGATGCATATCAACTTGAAACTCTCGATGGGATGATTATTCCTCAACTTGAAATGTCGATAATTTGAAGATGTACTATCAATAAAATTATTTATATGTATGATATATTTAGAATGAAATATTAAAATTCTGAATCTTGAAATCTTTGATCATCTACAAGTTATCTACGAAAATGCATCAGACCGACAAATAATCGATCAGCTTATACAAACTACATCTTGATTTTTCACTGTAAAAACTGACTTAAGTCGAATGACTGCTTATGCCAACTTAGTTTTAGTTAAGCAGAATATTATACCAACTCGACTTCGATCGAGTAAAAAATATACCGACTTGACTATGGTCAATCGAAGGATATTCGATTTATCATCATCTATTAAATACCTAAAAGGTCTGAAAGCTAAGTCAGCTGATATTCGACTAGCAAATGAATTCTACTATGATTATTAGTGACATCAACTCACCAATAGATAATAGATAATCTGACTATTATCCAGTGACATTGATAGTATAAGATTGAAAAAGAATTCCATACTTAAAAAATTTCCTTTCATTCATTAAAAAAGATATTATAAAATTAGACCCAGGATCCGATTACAAAATTGAACTTATTGTCCGATTACAAAAAAAAAAGAAAATATATTATATTGATCACCAGTCAGCTTCTTCTTCAGCTTGCTCCTGTACAGCTTCGATGATTGAAGTAGATTCTGGTACAACTGGTGCATCTTATTCGTTCGATGCGGTGGTCTCCTCAGCAGTCTTTTCTCTCTAAGGGGGATGATGCTCCTTAGATCCAAATTCGGATATAGTTTTTCGACTGCATCTCTGCCGTCTTCATATCCGACATAATAGGTGGCAAATCCATCCTCAAAAATTTTATCCTTGTATTCTGGTGATTCTTTGAAATTCTTGATGGCCAGATTCAAGGCACCTTTCGCCGATTCTGCCTCTTCTTTGGTGGAGACCGACTCTTCATCGACCAATACCAACTTTTTTTGGTGGCTCGATGCCTCTCGCACTGCTCCTCAAATTCTTCTATGCATCCGTCCCTCTCTCTAGAGTCGATTGATTAAATATTTTTTACTCTTAACCGGAGACTCTAGGGATGCGATGTTCTATTGAGCCGATCCTAATTCGACTATGGTGGATTGTAGTTCGACCATGGTGCAGAAGATCTCTTCCTGAAGCTCCTTCTCCCATTCAGTTGCCGCTTGAAGCAGTTTGACAGCAGCAGCTTTCTCGACATTTGCAACTACGATCTTGTCCATCCAAGCCCAACGAAGCTCGATAAATTTTTGATACTTACTCTTCAGAGCGTTCATATCATGTGCCAGCTGAAAAGAAAGAACAGGTCAGATTGAAAAAAAAAAAGAAGAAATATCATCAACTTACCTCGAGGATCGTTGGGTAGAAGGAAGAAAACATCTCGGACATAGTCTGATCTTTTCTATTCTTTCTGTTAGTCGAGAGAAGAGCAGTCTTGATGAGTTATTTGGCCAATGATGGATTGGCCAAGGCCAACTCACCGATGGAGATATGAATGTCGAAGAGGGTGGGGAGACCCGTCGACGATCCATCCTCGGCAGAAATGGCAAGCACCTTTTCCCACTCTCCAGTTGGCGGTCGTTCATCAAAGTCGGAGCTTGACTATGCCCGAAACTGCATCGGCACGCTGGAGGCACTTGAGGAATAGTCGTCTGGCAACAGACGGTTCTAGTTTGGCTGTGATGCAGATTCGGTCTGAACCCCTGCTAACAGAATCGTTGATGGTTCTAGTGTGGCATCTTCATCTCTCGCCGTCTCTACTCTAACCGATAGTACTTCAATAGAAGGAAGCATTATCGAAGCTAACAATGCTATAACCGGCTCAGTGCTGGGAGCTATCACCAATGAAATGTCAGACTTCCTCATCAGTACCGACCCAGAATCAGCCCGACTCTTCTTCATCATTCGAGATGATCTGATGTTGATCGCTACTCTCTTCTTGGCAACATATAGACGAATATCGATAGCTAAGACTCGTGCTGTCAACCACATAGCTGCAATCAAAAGACAAAGTTCAGTACAAAGTTCAGAAGCAAATGAAAAATAAAGTGACCGATTATGCTATACCTAAAGAAGTTACCAAACTAAGTGCGGCATCATAGAGAGCTTGCTCTGTCGTTAGCTCTCGCTACACTAGGACTTTCATATCTTTGAGTCGAAGAAAATTTTTCTGATCAATAATGTCGATCCAACTATGTTCATTGGGCCGGTTCTCGGATCGCCACGGGAGGAAGAAAAGCCCCAAGAAGATGAAGAAGAGGTGAAGAAAAATTAATTCTTCCACCCATGAATGGATGATGGAAGACTAAAAATGAAAGACAGATCCTTCCTCGGGTTGAAAACCACCAATCCTTGATTTTTGGATGAGAATAAAGGACGAAGAAGGCTCAAAAAAGAGAAGGACAGGGTTAGTCAGAATGAGATGATACAACAGAGCAAAATTGATGATTAACCGAATGGAGTTCGGAGCTAATTGAGCAAAGCAAAAATGGTAATAATCAAGAAGATTCTAGACGAACTTCGAAATCAAAAATCGAAGATCGATCCGAAAGTTCTCTACGCAAAATGCAACCTGACCTAGAGGAGGAGAGTTCACCGGACCATCCAGACCAAGAGCAAAGAGCTGAAATTACTTTGGGATACGATACTATTTTCGAAGCCAATCGATATTGGATCCGAACAAAGAAGAAACTTCCATCTCTAGATCCGAAGGAGAATCATCGATCGGATTCTTCTATCGACTATCTCAAGAAGATGAAGCTTTCGCTTTCTTACCCCTATTTGCCATTGAAAATGATAGAACCTAGAAGAAGAAAAGAGAAAAACCTAAGAGGAAGGAATAAAAACTCGATTTAGAACTAGGAAATGATGTGAAGAACAGAAAAAACTTCGAAAGCTTCTCAGCACCCAAGGTGAAACCCTCTGTTGCAAAAGAAAATGATGAATGCAATAATAGAAGATCCAAATGAAAGTGATATTATATATATAGAACCCATCAACAGTCTGGATGAAGTTATTCAAATCGAGACTTCTCCAGATTTCGACATGTGGTTACATCAAAATCGACTATTGATCGGATGATTCGACGCATCTACCTTCAGATCATGCTACCTCACCACTATCCGCGTGAACGGCATAGAGCCAATAACATCTGAATACGTGATCAAAATCGACTAGTCAGAATCAAATCGTCCGAATTTGCCGGATGTCAGACTATCTTCTTGAAGCGACATCCCAATGATGATCTCATGATTATCGAAACGACAAAACGACTGGAGATTCTTCATTTTTCAAGAAATCATTAATATCTACAGTCGAATCAGAGCTCGAGACAACACTAATAACTTTTTTCGTCCAATATGTCAAACCACGTGCCAATCCACATGTCAGACTATCTTGAACTCGGAAGTGAGGGGCAACTGTTGGGGCAATTCAGCCGACTCCACCGATTCCGACTTTCAATTGATCTGATAAGCACAAATCGTCGACTATCAATCAGTTGGTCAATCAATAGTCGGCTATCCTCAACCATGCTTAACAAACTCCAACTACGATGACTCAATTGACATCAGACCGATGACCATCGATATATCAGAGTTACCGATCGATAGTCATTCGAACTTCCACAATTGTCGACATACAGTCAACATCTTCAGACTACGGACATATAATCAGCATACCAGAAACCACTAACCCAGAAAGTACATAATGGTTAGAATATGATCAATGGTGGGTATAACCGTCCATCCCACGATCATGTAATACCTAAATAAGTGGAACTCATGTGTCTAACTGTTACAAATGGTTACCAACAACTCGTTTATAAAAGGAGGTAAATGAACAATATTTGGTAAGAATTCTTAGAGCTGAGATTCTGTCTCTCTAAATATTTATCTGCAGTTCACCATTCTCTACTAACTTAAGCATCAGAAGATCTTCGTTGAAAATAATTTCGATCAGTATGAATTTTATTTTGTAAGTATTTTTCACAAGCAACAGACGCAATAGGAGATTAGCTGCAACAATATGACTTATTGATTAAAACGAGTGCATCTACTAAAAATGGTGGTTGATTGGACTAGAATATCATTTCTGAGATAAATAATGGGCATCTTTCTTTCCCAAAATGGAGTTTGATTATAATGCTTCTAACGCCATATACGGCAAGATGCCTTGGTTATGTAATTAGTTGTGCTTTTTTTTGTTCCCTTTTAAGTTTGACTGTTTATTTATGCAAAAAGAAAAGAAAAAATAGTATATGTGCATTTGTTTATTCGGATGCATTTGGTGTTCTTCACCCCACGAGGTGCTAATTCCTCTGGGTCGTCTATCGATTTTTTTTTCTATTCCCGTGTTTCCTGTTGTTATCTATTTCCTTCGGTTGATTTTCCAACTTATTCAAAAAAAAAAAAAGAAAAAAAGAAAGTAGTATATGTGCATACGTGGTCTCAGAGTAGCTAACCAATCCGAACTTGTCACCTGGAAAAGTCGGTTTGGGCCAGGATTTTCGGCGGTAAATATTCTGACCCAATAAAACTTGGGATAGAGGGGCCATCTTTAAATTCTTGATCTTTTGCTCCTTGGATGGGAAGTGCCCTTTGGACAATCGAATTCGAAGGACATGGTTCTCGTTCAATATGCGGGGAAATTGTTGCTGTATGACACGATGGTACTATTGTCTTACAAATCATCATGATGAATATGCTCGAACGAGAAGATTTGGTTCTCCGGTGCTTCATGACTGGATTGATTAATGGGATAATTTGAATTGCTGACAGGTTGAGAGTTCCTTTTTCGATGCACGTTCAATTTCTTGGGTCAAAAACTAAACCTAAAATAAATTCATGGGCAAGAACGAGATTCGGTTTTGATAAAAGTCACCATCGAATTGATTTTTAAGAAAGGCAGAACAGATGATGTCATCCAACCACCTGCTAAAACTAACAAATCATAGCGGTAGGATATTAAATTCAGTACAAAAGGCAATGGCCCAAAACAAGCACTCATGCTAATGCTCCCGTTCAAAAAGCTCTGTGATCTCTGAACTAGCCAACTGGAGCCCTAATTTCAGACCTCTAGCTAGCTTGATGAGTGCGAATATTTTAGAGCACTAATCATCTTCCTTCATCATGTAGCAAAAAAAATAAGCATGATGATATAACATGACCACAATACTACTACAGCTCAAAGTTGATGCAGCGATTGAGATGCACACTTCAACTCTTAAATATAATCTGATTAGGTCAACTCTAACAGACATATAAGAGAGGCCGTACCAACTAAAAGCAACCTATCTTCGTGGTCATATGTCGTTCGACATGCCATATATCTCTCAATAGGTATGGTATGATCTCAAGATTCTGAATCCTAGGGCTATAAACAAGCCTCGATCCCCTGCAATGAAAATGAAAGTCGCAAACCTCTCACCCCTCCTATTATACTCTCTTCTCCCACATCTTCATAAAATCTTCTCTGGCTTATACAATGGAGAATCGGATCAGAGCCAACTCCAATAAATTCTCTAACCTAGTGTTATTTTGCGTATTGACAAAAGCAATTCACATCAACAATCTGAAAATCACCAGCAACACTGCCACATGGACTGCATCGAAATTTCTACATTTCCATGCTCCTGTGAACCACATTTGCACCACTGAACCGATAATTTTACTACCATCCTCACAAATACTGTGATCTATCCTTGCTCACAAATACTGTAATCATACTTTTGTCGCCACTTTTCCTCATCCGGCCCGCTAAGCTTGTTTCAGAATGTGAGCAACCCGAATGGTACAAAGCAAAGAAACAAACGGACAGACATGGGAGCAAAAGGCAACACAAGTATCGGTAGAAAGAAGACTTCTCCTTTATATATATATTATATATATATAATATATATATATATATATATATATAATCTTAAGTATTTCATACATGTTCACAAAGTATGACAGAACGGTCCGCCACTTTAGGCGGCCGAGCGCAACTTAGCCTAGCTTCATTTGCCCTGCCGTCCAAAAGGCCGTTGCTGCTCTGCCCCATCACCGCTTCCGCAACCCTCTTTCCCCTTGCACACCCCCTCTCCACCACCCACCCCATCCACCCCCCCGCCCCCAGAAACCATAGAATAGAGTCTAAAGTTGGAAGTCACCACCGCTCGAAGTCCAAACTCGCAACTCGAACATTAAAATTCGGAAAAGACTCTGCCCAAGCAACCCGGCCTTCTCGTTTCTGTTGATCAAAATTGCCACTTCACAAGCCAAATTGACTGCGACGTCTTTCAATAGAATCGAGTCCCAATCCCCAATCCTTGCGACTTTCCCTGCGCTTCTTCCGTTCGTTTTTCTCTCAAAATTCTTCCTAGTCTTCCACAAGCACGCCATCCACAGCGACACCTTATCTCCGTCCATTCCCACCCCTGGCCCCAATCTCAATCTCTCTAAAACCTGCGCTCCTCAAATTTGGCCGATCACCTGTACTTTCTTCCCCGTCCTCCACTTAATTCGAAAACTAAAAAAACGAACAAACAAATAAAGGGGAGGACAAAAAAAAAAACAAACAGACATCTCATCTCGAATTTTTATATATAAAATAAAGTGAAAACAGCTAAACAGCGAACAAGGAGAAGAACCAAAACCATCACTCTCTTGACGGTGAATTTCTTTCCTTCTTCTCCTTCTCTTCTATGGGTGCCGCCATAGCCGGAGACGGTCTTTTTTTTTTTCCTTTCTTTCTTTCTTTTTTCTTTTTTCTTTTTTTTCTTCCTTTTTTTTTTTTTTTTTATTGTGCTCACGGGAAGAGAGGATTGATTTGGCCTAAGCTAAGCTACCTCTGAATCAATCCACGTCGGAGCTCTCGGGGCTTGGCTCCTGATTGAGATCCGGATTCTTGGGCGCAAGAGTGGAACGATTCGACTGCTGCTGCTGCTGCTGCCGCCGCTGGGAGAGGAGGCTGCTCTGAAGGGCATCCACCCTAGCCCCCACCTCGGTGGCCTTCTTCCGGATAGACGCGGCAGACATGCGCCCAGCGGCCTCGCAGTCCTCCTCGGCGGCGAGCTCCTCGGGGAAGTTGAGGCGGGCGGAGCGGCCCCGGAGATAGAAAACGGCGGTGTCGTAGGCACGGGCCGCCGCCACGGGGGTGGAGTAGGACCCCAGCCATATCCGGGACCGCTTGTTGGGCTCCCGTATCTCCGCCACCCACTTCCCCCACTTCCTCATCCGGACTCCTCTATACGGCCGCTCCTTCACGGCCCCCGCCGTTGCTGCCGCCGCGGAAGCGGTCCTTCTCGCCACCGCCGGTGCCGGCTTCCTCGTCTCCTCGCTCGTGGAACAGCAACCCCCCTCCATCTCGAACCCACCCCCGCTCTCCACGTCTCTGTCCCCCTCTCCGTCTCTCTCTCTCTTCCTATTTATAGGTACAACAACCAGCAACTATTAGGTGTATGTAAGATAGGATTACTAGAAGATGTTTATTAATTGTCCGGACTAAATGACTGGTAAATTATCTATCGTCCCGAGTCCAGACACATTTAATAGATTAAATAGATAGATAAATATATAATTATTAAAAAAAAAAAAAAGGATAAATAGATAGAGGGACAGGGGGGGATAGACTGTTGCGCGCTTTCTTCTCTCTCAGGAGGATGGGAGGACGGCCTAAAAATAAAATAATAATGGCCTAAGCCTCGTTTACGCGAAATAAAATGATACCGACTAAACCTAAAACTAGGAATCCACACATACTGCCTGGTTTAGAGGCGATGAGGTGACGCGTGGCATGTTTGTGGAAACGGGCGAGGAAGTTGGAGCCGTTCGTTAGGCTGTTTGTAGGAGTAGCAAGAGATCCTGGACCGATCAAAAAGCACGCAAAGCCAAAAGGGCGGATGTCGGCTCCAGCTGTGGCCACGTAGAGCAAGTGGAGAGAGAGAATCCAAGCCTAACCGCTCCCCCACCGACATAGAGGAAAAAGGAAAGGCAAAGAGAGGGAAAGGGGGCGGCTACATCTCATCATCGCCTGCGTTGCCGCCCTCCACGTGGAGCCATGCCTGCACGTGACGGCTGCCGACGTGGACTTTAACGCTTGGGCTACGGAAGCCCGCACCGGGAGTCTCCGTTGGCAAACGGACAAGAATCGGGCGGCTGGTATGGGCTAGAGAGGAGGAAGAGGATGGGACAGATGGATGCGTGGGTGGCGACCGGGTACGCGTGTAGCAGGTGGCAGAAGAAAGGGCAGCGAAAGGAGCCGGGAAGTGGGTTTTTTTTTTTTTTTTGGTTGATGGGAACTCGGTTTCTGAGAAGGAGGGGGAACCGATGGTTGCGGCCTTATCTTAATGAAATTTAATAATGGAAGTGCAACGAGGAATACGAAGCCACTACATCCTCCTCATATGTAAACCAATAATTATTAGATAAATTAGTAGAATAAAAAGAAAGAAAAAAAGAAAGAAAGAAAAGACGATGGCAAACAAGGCAAACCGGGTGATAATAATATAATACTTCTGGCTCTTTACCAAAAAAATATATAATACTTCTTCTGGCTTCTTGAATTCCGCCGGCATTAGACTATGGTGCGGGTCGGTTGAGTTCGGATGTTCCACGGCCTCCAGTCTTAGCTTGTATGACCTTTCGGATGGTGACGGCACGAAATGTGCGTTCTGCTTGGGACCGTTGCCTCGGGATCGTGCTATCGGGATACCCTGCCGTTCCGACGGTGCACCAGACAACTGCCGCGATAAAGATCGGAGGGGTCTCTTTGATTTTTAATAATAAATTAATGAACCCCTGCCCAAAAAAAATAATAAATTACTTATCAACAACAACTTATTTTTTCAGATTTAATCGATCGATTAGTAAGGGAGATGAATATAAAACAATCATGATAGTAATAAATCCGGGGGCAGTTGGGAAGGGCCTGGCTAGGTTGGGTCTGGGAGGAGCTGGACGGTGGGTGGTTTTACTTCCACCGGGTGATGGTGTGGTCGGTGGGGACGGAGGATTCCTTAGAGGAGGGAGGGATTCGGACCGGAGTAAATTAATGGCGGTAGCACCGGGGAGGCTAGATAGATCCGGTCCTTTTTGAACAACCGTACAAAGTTCGGATTCTGTCCATGTGCATTTCGCATTGTTGGTTGTGGTGGTGGCGGTATTAATAAATATATTAAAATCCAAAATAATTGAATCTGAAAGCTACCCCTCGACTCTGAAGTCTTTATGTTTTTTCTTTGAAGGGGAGAAAAAAAAAAAGGGGTTGATATACTATGTGCATGAGAACATCATCGTACTTTTGGTTTTGCTCATATGCCAACTGACTCTCCAAAGTAATCAAGTTGATCAAACATTATTCAATTGATCTCACCTTTTTTTTTCGGCAAGAATTTAGCGAAGACTTTTGAGGAACACAAACAAATTATAGAATGATGAGACAATCTCCTGTTGTTGGTGGTGTCGTTGTTTATTATCGTTGCCCTCTCGTATATCTCTTCTATCCGTAAGACTGTTGGAACCTAAATTATCCCGACAGCCCAGGGTTACTAACTGGACTAAATTGTCTAGACAACCAGGATTGTAACAGGACTGGATAGACCCACTACTGATCTTGAACCACCCTCTAAATAACTGGGTCGAATTTGAACCTTGACCAACTCATTATGGCCTTTTTCTTCTGATAAAGCAGTCTATCAAGCTTGGACTAAAAATTGTTGAGCTGCTGCAAATAACATTTGCAGTTAGACGTATATTCCCCAATTTGTCGATTTGCTTGGTCCGTTCCTAATTCAAAATTTATTATGTATTGACGTACCTGATTCGTTAGTAATAGGATCTGGAAATAATTTATTTTAGCTAAAATATTAAAAGGTCATAACTTTAATCAATTTGGCGGCTATTAGAATTTTGATCCTTTACTCAAATCAAACAATAAATATTTTATTTCTCAAAAACAAAATATACTTTCCAATTTATAAAAACCACCTTACCAGTCACCATGACAACACGTAAACAGGCTCTGAGTCACCATGACCTCCCAAAAGAGGAGACAGGGTCGGCCATGTGAAAGACGATAAATAAACACAACAGATAGGCCCTTCTACCAAATAGATCCAAGTTAAATTCACACTTTACACGCATGACAATGAGAGAGAACAAAAAGAGAAGAAGCGCACTAGTATCTTGAGAAGGAAAATAAAATTATAGCACCAAACTGCAGCTCACTCGCTCTCAACAGTCAGATAAGTGAACTTCCACTTTTCATCGCCGTGATCTTTAAACGTTTTGGTATACACCTTTACAGATCTATGTGGTGTCCATGAATATAAAGGTTTACCTGCATGTTCATTAGATGCCGGTCATAATCTGACTCCTAACAAACATAAATTCTTTACTTTAGATATTTATGATTAATTTGTCAATAAGCATGCATTACTGGGCAAAAAAGCCAAAGCATGGCGATAGTGAAAGTAAAAATCGCTAAGAACTCTCCTTTGACTCTTCTATTGAGAGCAATAAAATAAACTTCAAAATAGAAAAGAATAAGATGGATCTCGTGACAAATTATTTCGATTACTGCAGTGAGGTCTTACCTCCACATGTTTGAGGCCATATACATCAGTTGAGTTCAAACCTCGCCAGGAGATTATTTTGGCAAGCAGTGAATTTTCTTTTCTCTTTTTTTTTTTTTTTTTTTTTTTTTTTCACTTTCCTGCAACAGTTCCTACCATGGGAGTCAATTCATGCTTTCACCTGATAAGGCCAACTAGATAATATGAACATCAGAAGAAAACATTTAAGTTATACAGATACTGCAAGGAATCAGCAGACAGTGCTGAAGATTTAAGGCAGATGAATATGGAATTATAATATTGTTCCTAATAAAGACCTGACTATCATTCTGAACCCTTTCAAGAGCCTTTTCCAGAAGTTCTGTACCTATACAAGAAAAAACTAGCAAAGATCTATGAGAAGTGCTTGTCTTGACAAGTATCAAGCAACAGGAACAATTGATAAGAGAAATACTGACTACCAAAAAAAAAATACCGGGATTTTCAGGAATTCTTTGACTGCCATGTAACATGGGGATAGAATGCTGTAAAATGCAAATATTCAATTTATAGGGCATAAAGTATCAACTACCATGAAAAAAATTAATGGCACAATTCTACTTAGATGACAGCATCACCCCATGAATACACAATGACCATGTCGATTGTAGGTTGATTTTACTGATATTTCTTGTGCAGGTTTTATGTCTGTATTCAACTAATTTCTTGCATCATGTTCATATCTAGGTCCTTTCCTTACCATTCTTTTCCTTTACTGACAAGCATCTAGCTGAGTCACTTTGTTTCTGACATTTACTTTTCACAGGAAAACATATGTAAGGAAATTTTAGTCATGTAACTCCTGGAAAATACATGCTTCAGGTTCTCTACATCAAAGAACTACTGGGCCCCAGATTCCTAACAATGCATTTTCCTGACAGTCATCTTAGTCAAATTAAGTGTTATAAAGTACTCTCGATCTTCTATTGGTCAACATATCTGCTTAAACTTTTTTGCCACCGATCTGGTTTTCATAAGTTCCAGTTGCAGCAGCTACAAATTAAAGCACTGTTTTCTGATACAAACAGCTACAAAACTAAGTCCAAATACAGAGAAAACATACTAGGCTCATCAGTCATTAACTAGGTCAAAAAAAAAAAAAAAAAAAAAACTAGGTCAACAGGTCCAAGTGATTATATTCAACAAATAGAGACTCACTCTAATTGCGCAATTAGAACAAGCAGTTAAAAAACTGCTTCAAGGTGTTTAGCATTTTCCCCTTTGTAAAAAGGATAACAGGCTGTCTTCCAGTTACATTAGAAAAGGAGTTATTCTTAAGTGATAATGTAGACATTTCCTCTAGGTTGTACAAGTTCATAAGATAGAAAACTTTATCTATTTGAAGAACTCCTATGATTGAAATATAAAATATAGTTAGGAAAACAAAAGAATATATAACTTAGAAGTTACCGACACTAACAATCAAAACAAAGCAAGATTTTTTTTTTTATTTTAACCGAAGAAAAAGTAAGTTTCTTCCTTTTTCCCTCATAGGAACTATAGCAGTCAGTTTTGAGGTCTTTAGAATAACACGGTACAAAAGAAAAATCCAGCATAAGAGGGTAGATGAGTAAGGTGGAGTGCAGCATACAATCATATGTATCCCCTCCCTCCCTCTCTTGCTTTCTAGCATTTGGTACAGTCAATGGCAGTTATATGGGACTCATCATGATTATAATTCACACTGCAAAGATTAGCAAGCCAATTCATTAAATAAGTGGGCAAACTCAAAGGCTTGTCACTGCTTATTTGCAATGCTGTGACATTCTCAATCACCTCTCATAATGAGGTCACTAAGCAATGCTCCCCATACAAATTAAACTTCTGTTAAATTCTGTCCATCCTTTATTCAATTTAATGCTTCCAATTGATACAATTAGAAGAAAAGAATAAAGGAAAAAAAGATGATCATTGTCCCTAGTATCTTTAATCACCCTTATGCTTAGTGGCCCGCCTTCAAAATAAGAAACCACAGATATTCATATTTTACCATGCTCTTGGCACATGTCTCATGATGGTCTCAGTTTAGTCAGGTAGATTTATGGCTTATAAGTGCTTGCCTATCATTCACCTAATCGTCGTCAAATCACTCACTGAATTATCTTCCTCTTGATAACCCGTTATTTACCAAATTGTTTCATATGCTCACTCTTTCTTCTGCTCCTTAGTTTCACATCTCTGATCATGTCATCTTACTCTATGATTACTTACCAACAAATATTACTCTAACCTAGCAAACATTAAAAGAATTCCATGGATCATTGAGAGAGACAAAATACATCACCAACTGTAACTGTATTATATGGATTTCAAGTCATAAGCAGCAGGGACAGAGCCAGGATTATTTTCCTGGGTGGCCAGCATAGAATACTGAAATTATCAGAGTTAATAGTATACTTTTTGCATTATATATAAACACAAATGTAAAAAATGCTGTGCTTGATAGTAATTAAAAGAGATATGGCACTTGATTAGATTAACTACTAGTTACGGTCCTTATAACTAGATAGGTTGATTTTTATATGTTTATAGATAAAGAAAGTGAAAGAAGATGAGAGATTCCACCATGGTTCATTCACTAACAAAAGGACTACATTTTTATATAGTGAATAGTGAGGATAAAAAATGAATATGGATGGACAGCTAAGAAAATTAGAGAATTTTTTTTTTTATTTTTATTTTCAGTATAAATAGTTATTTTTGGAGCCGGAAGGTGGAACTTCCTACTCTATTTATTTAAGATGATTAAAAGAATAAAGCGCTCAACAATAAAGAACAACCATGGTCTATAGATATGATAAGATCAACGATGCAAATAACTGAAATTTTACTAACTGCATATCCAAAGCACAGCATAAAAAGAGGTTTAAGGTCATAAAAAACATAAACACTATATGAACAGTTAAATAATGGAATCTGGATAATTTATAAGGTCTCATGTTTGCAGGCAATGAAATTTCAACAATCTATGAACCAAAACTAACAAAACACTTCTCTTCTTGATGCAAAAATTAAAGGAACCTTGTTTTTGTAAATCAAAATTTTGAATCTAAAAAATGTCAATAAGATAAAATCTTAATATAGATGAGCAAAACATAAAATAAATAGAAAAACTCATTAGAGTTTTAGATTTTAAATTTAACAATTCTATCATATCTATAGTTGGAGTGTTACCAAATCTTTCCTAAAGGGGTCCACTCCGTTATTTCTTTTTTTTATTAAAAAAAAAGGGATATGCACACCCTATTTTTCCTTCCCAACCAAGTCACCTAGGAAAGATATTTAAATAGAAACAAATGGTATTTACTTAAGATATGTGGGATTCCACTAACCATTTTCATCATTAAAGATCATTAAGGTGATTTTTCCCATCTGGTTTTAGGACCCATGAGAGAGAGAGAGAGAGAGAGAGAGAGAGAGATTTCTTGACCATGAGAAGGAACAAAAGGAGGAGAAAAAGGAAGCTGTAGACATGTAGAGGAGAGCACCTTTAAGTTTCAGTGGATTTGGGGAGGCAAAGAGGGTTCACATATAACAACATAGGGAATTGCATGTGCGGGATTTGAAGAGGGCACATATTCAAGTGTACATGGGGGTTTCCAAATCCGTGGAGGGGGGGGGGGGTGGTAACAACTGGATTGATCAGCATGCCTGATCTGCTTTCTAAACAAACATGAAAGAGAATGAACAGATAGAAGAAAAATGGGTACCATGGTTTTGACTTAGGAGACTTATTTGATAATGAACAAATTTTAAGTTCCTATATTTATTGTGAAAGAGAAATATAGAGCCTGTTTTAACATATTACTGCAAGATATAAGGTATACCTCATGTTGCAAGAAAGCCTTACCACTGTGCCTACTACTCTAGAGTTGAGTGACCTGAAAAAAAAAAAAGCACTGTTGCTTGGACACATGACAAGACATCTTATATATGTGTTTGCAAATATGCATTCACGTATTTTATACAATAAAGAATGAGCCGACCTATTTCTCATCGAGTTCATAAAATTGAAAAATATTTACTACTGTTATCTACTTATCTTAGTGTTTAAACATTTACAAACTACTCAACAACCATGGTTGATGGAGAAGATGAAATAGAGATGGGTTCTTTTTTCCTCACGAAGTTCTCACCAAGTGATTAAATTGAAAGGAAATTAAAAATAAGTACCGAGGAATCAACCTTCATTCAATCCATGTTCACATGTCCTTGATACATTAAATGATGAACATCAACAAAAAATAATTGAGAACACCAAGATAATCTAAAGCAGGTTGGACCTTCACTCTAGAGGAAAGAAAAAGGGAAAAGGCACAATAAGGCAACTTAGAAGCCTTGTCCATAGCAATGTCAATATCAAATGATCATGAGAGTAAGCATATATTATGAATTGCTCCCTTTCTTATAATTGGGGTCATGGAAAAGTTTTAGCATAACTTCCTTTAGACATTAGTTAGTAGTAGTTTTCTTTGTGAATAACTCCCTCTTATGTGTCCAAGTAGCTATGCTTAGAATGTAGAAATAACTTCTCTTCGAAGTTATTTCCTACAAAAGCCACCTCCTAGTAGTTATTCTTACAAGAATGACATATGTCGTCCTTTGAATGGTGTGAAGAAATCAGGGTTTAATAGTTACATGTATTCCATGTTAACAAATGTTTTCATGCGACTAATAAGCATGCACCAAGTGTGAGGGCCATAGTCCATTGCAATATACACATAAGCTAATTGCTCCAGCAAATTCACTACACCTATCTAAACCATCTAAGACTTCTCTTCAACTTTCATAGTCCCAAATATAGAAATGGTTGTGCAAGCTTGGTAATGACTTTGGAGCCTTATTGCATGTAAGTTGGCCTCCAACTACCATATGCCAGCATGGATCAACTTATGGCAATATAACACTTGGCAATCTGGTCCTTTTTAATGAGCAAAAAGAGGCCTACCATTAGTTCTAGCACTATGACTATCAATTGATGCCAGAACACCCAGTAGGGGGTTAATTTGGATTTTTTTTTTTGCTGTTCTTTGATGGGGTTAGAGATCCATGGAACGCTGCTTTCAAGATCAGGATATAGTGTTTTAACCAATCCTACCACCAAGCAACCTAATAAAGCTTTCTAGCACTTGTTTTCCTTTAGCCATTCATCATTGAGTTTGACAAACTTATTTGGGCCTCCCCTCTCCTTTAGCCACATTCTTCCCTCAAACATTGCCCCATATTTGGTTTCTAATGTCATTAACATGCCCAAAATCGAAGATGTTCTCAGCAATTCGCACCCGATCACTATAAAGAATCCTCTCTAGCCTACAACAGTAAACAAAAGTCTCATCGCATCTAAATATAAGCAAATAGGAGAACAACTTTAGCGACAACCCTACAAAATAACTAAGCAAGAACCTTACAACCAACTGCCGACCTAGTATTAACCCAAATTGTGGTAAAGTTTCTAGCTTATACTATTTGATTGGTAGGAGAAAGCTACCCACTATCTAAAGATAAAAACAATAAACCATAAACAATTACTAGTTCAAAGGATATAATAAGTCATGAAGGAAAGTTATACGCTTAGAAGCATCAAGAAGAAGCAAGTGTAAGTGACGGAACAATTCTTGATGATGATAAAGGTGAGCTCCAATAAAAGTTATGCTATAAAAGAAGTTAGATAAAAACTTAGGCTAACGCACATCATGATTAAACAAAAAGATGGATGGGAAAACCTCCTTGCTTAAAAGTTAAAACTTTATGCAATCTAGTGACACAATCATCTATTTGTTCTGTGGTTAGAAAGCTTAAATTAGCAGGAAAAAAAACGGAGGCTTTTCATATGGACTTGATCATAATTCATAATCATCCCTTAATAAACTCCATATATCATTCTAAGCTTAAGGCGTATCTGAAACTACAATACGGTGAACTTCAGCAGTGTAAATACAATTACGATTACTTATTACCTGACCTGTGTTGATAAAGTTAGCCGTCCTCCTCTTCCACACTATCCCAAACCAAGTCCTCACCTGGCAATGATGGCTCCATGATTCGGAAGCTATCGTCCCCAAAATCCTCTCCCAGAATCTCCCCGCTCCATGCCTCCTCCTCCGAAAAGGCCGAGATCTTGACACCACCAATCCCAGAATTATCGACTACAAACCCATCGACCACCTCATCCAAACCTCCAGAATCACCATCTTCCTCGGAAAAACTAGCAGGCGAATAGAAGCCCTTCTCCCTCTCCTCCTCCTCCTCCTCGTAATCGTATTTATATCCGCAATCATCCTCGTGGTCCTCATCATAATTACCAATGGTCGAAAATCCTGTCTTCCTCTGCCATGACTGCAAGAGCTCCTCGCCGACCTGGCCGTTCTCCACGCGGGCCCACGGCACCCAGAGGTCGGCGTGCCGGCCCAGCACCGTCCGCCCGTCCCCGACCACTACGGTGCGGAGGTCCGAGTCCCTGGCCCGCCGGACCATCTCCGAGAAGTCGGAGTCGTCGGAGACGAGGAGGAGCCAATCGATCCCCCGCGCCAAGGAATGCTGCATCTGCCGCTTGAGGGCGGAGTCCGCCGCCTGGGGCTTGTCCTCCACCGTCCGCACGAGCACCCCCGCCCGCCGGAGCTCCGACGCGAGGCCGTACCCGGTTTTGGGGGTGACCAGCTCGCGCGCGGCCTCCTCGTACTTGCGGTTCCCGGCGATGAAGCGCTCCCGGTAGCGCTGGCGCTTCTTTCCCTTGAGGGAGCGCATGCGGGAGATCTTCTTCTGGCGCTCGCGCTCGTGGAGCTGGCGGAAGTGCTTCTTGAGGTCCGGGCGGGTGCGGCAGCGGCGGCCGCAGACGCTGCACACGTAGGGCTCGTCGGGGACGGCGAGGCCCTTGCGTTCCAGGGCGTCCAGGCGGCGGCGCTCGCGGCGCTGGGCGAGCACCCACTGGGGGAGGTGGGCAAACGCGTGGCGGTTCGCGTAGGCCGAGATGTCGACCACGTGGCCGAATAGCTCCCCAACGCGGCGAAGGGCGACGGCGGCCTCGTAAGGCGGTCCCCGGGGGGGTTTGTTGTCCAGGTCCCACAGGACCACCACCCTCTGTTCCGTTCGCGCCGACCACACACCGTCGCGGCCGCGGATCATGTCCACCTCCGCCGAAGAGGCGGCCCGGAAGGGGGGCTGGGGGGCGGCGGCGAGGACGGGAATGGGCGCTCGAATTGGTCGCAATCGCAGTCGCAGGGGGGGCGGCAGAGAGACGAAGGGGAGGACGGAGCCTGGGTGGCGGAGCTGAACGAAAGGAGGTGGTTTGAAGGGCGGGATGTCGATGGCGACAATCGGATTCATCTTCGTCGGCGGCGGGTGCGGGTGTCAGCTCGCTCGCTATCCTCCGTGGCTCATCCCTGCCGCTTGCGTTTTGCATTCCCCATTCGGAGATCCTAGCGATCGGGCACCTGCATAGCACGTGATGAGAGGCTAACCAATTTTGCTCTGATTCTCTCCCTCCCAAGAAATTATTGGTCAAGACAATCCAAAACTAGCACACCACGTAAAAAAATAATTTTTTTCTTTCAAAACAGTAAAAATAATTTTTTTTTATTTAAAATTTTCAAACAAACATAGATAACAATTTACTTTTTTTTTATTTTTTGAACGATATGTTGGTTTGTTATTGGATAATATAAGATACACCTAGTAAAATTGTTCTAACCAATAATTTTTCTCTCCCTCTCCATGATATTTCTTCTAAACCACTTGTTTGTAACCCACGGTATACACTGTTCATTTTTAATTATTTTTAAAATAAAATATAAAATAAATATAATAGAATATATAATCGAAATAAAGTAAAATATAATATATATACAAACTTAATTATTTTCAAGAATTATTTATTGATATTAATATTATGATACAATATCTATATATATAATTATTGATGTAGTAAGAAATATATTATTATAAAATAATAAGATCTACATTAGAAATAAAAAAGCATTGTATATAAAGAATATTTAATAATAATATAATAAGATTATTAATGATTGTATTTTCACTTTTAAATAAGATTGTGATCATGAAAATAAAATAAAAATTAATAAAAATATTAGTGTAATATAATAAGTCATGAATATATGAGTAAGGCATAATACTAATAAAATTTTTTCACTAATATCAGTATACATTAAGCATATATGGTTATTAATAACATCATTAATTTCTATATTAATTTAGTGATACTAATGAGAAGTTCTTTATTTAATATAACTTCATAAGCTAATAAATTTCTTACTAATATATTAATAAGTTTCTTATTTAATATGATATTAAATAAGAGATTAATTAATAATATTATTAATATCGATATAGATGCTACATAATGCACAGAGAGCTCTAGTATATGTATATATGACAACTACGCTTTGCTAAAGCAGAACCACTATTTTAATGTATATCTATATATGAGGTAAGAGGCTGGTGAGACTCTTTCAATTGAAGGTCTGGATGTTTGGGATGAACGAAAGAAGTAAAATGAGAATTAATTGAAGAGCTCGTCTCGATTCTCTTGATGATGAATATATAGATCAGACTATGCAGATCATATTTTTACGAGACGAAGCAACCATAGCTCAAGTTATTATCTTGCTCCGTGTTAATGCAAACATCTTTGTGTGGTCAACTTTAGATATTTTGGGTATAAGCTTTGATGTTATTGTTTACAAACTGAATGTGGACTTGGCACACCAACCTGTGCAGTAGAATAAAGAAGCTTTACTATAAACAGGAAACATGCCATCGACTAAGAGGTAGATAAGCTCTTAAAAAGTTGGCTTCATTCGTGAAGTCAATTATCCTAATTAGCTAACCATCATTGTCCGAGTGATGAAAGCTAATAAAAAATGAAGGTTTATATCGATTACACCAACCTCACCAATATTTGTTTGATGCCTAATGGTTAGGCAGGATTTTGGTAGCAACAATAATGATTTAGTTTCGAATCCTAATCAACTCACCTGCCATTTCTCATGACCTTACACCCAAACATGCAAGGATTGCATCTACAAGCTAGTGGACAAAGCAGACAGAACATCAATACAATATACAGAGTCATTGAATTGATCTTTTGATATGCATTTGGTTCGAAAGCTATAGTTTCATCTATTACTTTGGTGGATCCCAAATGAATGAAAAGTTACAAAACCAACTTGGCTATCAATGAATTCAAATTGACTTGGGGTCTGTAAGCAATGTATTTACTTGTTGATACCGATCTACAAGTTGAGGATGAGGTTGGAGCGATCGGCAAGGGCTAGAGCTTTGAAGGTGAAGCAAACTCTAGATGAGACTCGAACATGTAAAATTAATTTCTAGCTGGAAATGCCTCCAGTGGAGATCCTCCAATGATTAAGTTAGTCATCAATCGGTGAATAGTGGAAGAGAGTGGAAGAAAATGAGAATAAGAGAGTGTTCCGATACTTACTTGGGATCCCTTACTCCCCTTTATCTATTAAGGAGGATTGGAAGCCATTTCCATGATGAGCAGTGGCCATCACCATAGGAATCATGTGAATCATGCTAAGAGTGATCTCACTTGATGTCGTAAATGCAGATCGGGCAAGCTATCGCTTGGCTATTGTGATGAGCTATCTTCCAATGATTTTGGATGTTATATCTATCCTGCAATAATTGGATGTGCATAGTTGTCTTTTAAAATCATAGTCTTGCCATATCTATTTCAGTTAGCATCTTCACCTTATCTATGGCCGAGATGAGCAAATCGATGACCATCAAGCTTACTATCCTCGGATCATGCTGAGGTTGAAGGGAATATTCTCTGAATCACTTGTCCTGTACTTCTAAGCCCGAGCTTATCATAAAGGCTAGATGGAGGGAGTAAGGGTTGTTGATCGAGGCCATGATGTTGTCTGAGCTGACTCAATTGTAATAAATGCTTCTTGTGGGAATAACCATCATTATGGCCGAAGTGATATGTGTCATAATCAAAGATATCTAGATGAATTATCGTATTGATCTGAGCCACCCACTTTGGCATCTATTGGAGCTTAATTTCAACAATGCCAAGCTGCCACATGGCGAACATCAATGGAGGCTAGATGAACCATCACTTGATCAAAGCCATCCAACCTCCTATAAGTAGCCGCTCTTCCCTTTTATTTTTCACTTTTCACTTTTTTACTAATGGGAGACTTTGCTCTAGCAATTTCTGGCACACCTCCAACAATCATCGGTAGGTCCTGATGAGTTCTTCAATAACTTTTTCATTTTCAATCCTAGTGAGTTTGGCTCTAGCAAGATTGATCTTTCACTGTTCGATTAGTCTAGTTCTTCTTCAAACTTTCAACCTATAGATTAGTGCTGATCTCCATCCCTTATTTCCTTTGTTCTTCTTGTTTCTCTTCTTCATCGTGCTCTCCTAGCAAACTTGCTGGAAATGAGCAAGTCTGATGCTTTGGCAGGGAGTTAGTCGTTAGACCATGATCCATCAAGTGGTCGAGGTCTTCACCTGGGGCTTGTAAGTCTTCCTCTAACAACTTGGAGGTTGGGATCTAGGTTGTTTACAGTCCCATCATCTGGCATCTATGTCGATCATGAGGACGTAAAGATGATTTGCCTCCAGTATCAAAGCCCCTCTGAGTTTTGGTTAGAATTCATGGGCCCTGATGGTCAGATGTCCAGGCATCCTCTAGATCGACTCAGACTCTATGAGGAGTCCTTTAAAGCTGGTCTTAGTTTTTTCTTCTATCCTTTCTTTTTACAACTCTTGAGATTTTTTTAATCATCCTGACTTCAGTGGTCTTGAACTTGTAGTGATTAATTATAGCTTTTCTTTCTCTTTATTTCTTGCTCGGCAACCGACCTTCCATTGGTCTTTTTTATGCATGTTTGCTTTAAAGGTATATCCCATCGAGAAAGACTGATTATATGTGTCACCTCAAAAGGAATAACTTTTTATCCAATGTGCTCCTTCCTCTATCCATGGATGGAAGAAATATTTTTTCTTCATGTCAATCGAACAAACATAGGATTCAATACCCCATAGGGCCGGCCTCGAAAATAATTGAACCAAGCTTTGGGGCTACCAATGTCGGTGATAAGTCCTTAAAGACTATGTTCGAGTGCATCGCTCCACCTCTATGGGAACTTTTATCTAAGCAGATACTTTACAATATTGACTTGAGTCTCATTGACCCCCATGGTAAGCTCTTGTGGTTGTTTATTTTGATTCTGTTCTACTCACATGGTTTTAACTTTTTGTTTCGGATTTCTAAGGATAAGTGTTGACTAGCTTGAAGTAGTCTGATGGGTCGTGCAGAAAAGGAAGGTTGCTGGTGGACCTCCGATGCCCAAGCGATCCTGATCCAAGGCTACTCTACTGCAGCCTGTCATGGATTCTTCTTGGATCTTGAGCAAAGACATCATGTCGAGGATGGGGGCTTCCTCATTTGACCTATAGATTGTCAGCAATCTCTAATCAATCGCTTCAAGCTCATGTCCTCCGACACATGCATCCTCCTCTTCCACTCCCCAAGGTGAGATAGGATCTTGGAAGTCACCTCGTCTGTCCCATCATCGAGCTGACTCGTCGACCCCAGCTCCTTAGTCTGCCTCTGCTAAGGTTGGACTAGGGTCTCAAAGTCAGGCTTGAAAGATTACAGGGTCGCCAGAAGTTGCTTCGAGTAGCCATACTTCTAGCCAATGTGGAGCTCATCAAGATGGAGGGCTTCGAGTACTATGTCTATGATGCTTATGGTTCGCTCCTCTGGATAAGTTCAAACTACTTCTCCTCTTTATTATTTACTAAGCTTATCACCTTCATATCTAACTTATCTCTTTTTAGCATGTTTATCACCTTGAGTATTTCGGTGAGGCTTTGAAGAAGTCAAGGTCAGCCGCAAATGAGAAAGAGCAAATAGCTTAGGTGGTCGAGACGAAGATGATAGAGGTGCTGGAGATTGAGAAGAAGGCTCAGAATGCTTTGGTGAGGCTAGTCGAGATCTGAAGACACTCACAATCAAGGCAAAGATGATTGAGGAGAAGGCCACCTAGATAGAGGCTAAAGTTACGAGGCCATTTGTGCTACCAAGGCTCGATGGGGGGAGGAGCTTTAGGCTACCAATAAGAGGCCAATCAATTAGAGTTCCATGTTTCGTCTAGACATTGAGAGATACTGGTTGAGTTTGTCATTGACTCGTAATTAGAGGGGTTCATTGACTACTGGACCAAAGTGCGGAGCTTGTTCCCAAACCTCAACCTCATCTGCCTTGACAACGGTGATGAGCTTCCATAGGCCAAGGAGGAAGCCACCAAGCCCATCAAGGCTGTCGGGCCTATGGCCCCCACCCCAAGTGCCACCAACCCCATTGAGGAAACTGCCCCGCTCTCCTAAGCCTAGGCCTTGGTGGCCTTTGCCATTTTCCTTGATTTCTTTTATTTACTTTTGTAGCCCTTGCTCGACAATTAGCTAAACAAAATTTATGATCAGACAATCTGACCTTTTTGTAACCATTTTTTAAAAGTAATGAAAGACTACTTTCTTCTTTAGTGCTTGTACTCATCTTCCTAGCATTATAGTTTTGACTTGCTTTTGAACTGTTGTGGAGGTCGACCTGGCCTACCTTCCCAGGATGGCAATCCATACTATGAAGTAATTTACCTTAGATCATGATCGAAATAAAGGCTCTCTTCTCTCTCTGTTTTTTTGTGCTTGGCTTCCTTTGGTTGAGGATGTCATTTGTTTGGGGCACATACCTGAGGTCAGCTCGAGCTTAGCCTGGTCCCAATATGAGGACTGTTTCTTGGAGTTCCAATCTAGATCATACCTTACCTCAGATCATTAAGATTATCTTGAGCTCGGGCTTTGCTTACTTTCAACGTGAAGACTACCTTGGGGCTCTTGTCTGGGTCATACCTTACCATGATTGGCCCAGATTATGTCGAGCTCAACCCATTTCAGTATGAGGGGTGCATCATTGTTAGCTAACTCACATCTCATGCGAAGAGCATTGGAGGTCCCTATCTGGATTATTCTCCCTTCAGTTTGATCAAGGTCAGTCCTGCTCGACTCGCATCTCATATGAGGAGAATATCATTGTTAGCTTGACTTGTGCCTCACATGAGGAGCATCAGAGTCCCTATCTGAGTTATCTCTCCCTCCATCCGGTAAAGGTCAGCCTCCACTCGACTCATATTTCATACGAGGAGTAAATCATCATTGGTTCAACTCGCATCTTGTATAAGGAGCATTAGGCTTCTCTATTTGGATTATCCCCCCTCTGTCTGGCTAAGGTGAGACTCCACTCAACTCCTGTCTCACACAAGATGCATCGGGGTTTCCTATCTAGATTATCCTCCATTTTGTTTGGCCAAGGTTAGCCTCCGCTCCACTCATTTTTTGAACAAAGAGCACATCATCATCAGTTCAACTCACATCTCGCACAAGGAGCATCAGGGGTTCCTATTTGGGTTATCCCCCCTCCATCTGGCCAAGGTCGGCCTCTTCTCAAGTCATATCTCGCATAAGGAGTATCTCATCATTGGCTTGACTCTCATCTCTCATAAGGAGCATCAAGGGTTCACCAAGATCAAAGGTAGATATTTTCATCAAGTCACGCAAATTCTAACCTATAATACTTGAAACAAAATATCATGAGAAATGATCTTATTAAGGATAATTTGAAAAATACATAGGGTATGCTACTGATGATAAATCTATAGGTTCTCTGAGTACTAAGTTTAGGGCATCGAGGTGCCATCTAGCTAGAGGTAGAACCAAACTAGGCTGGATCGAGCCCTATCCTTATCAAGCTCGATCCAAAAATTATTTTTAATTTTAGGCTTGATAATTTTGTAAAAATCCAAGCTCAAGTCTGACCAGCCCTATCTAAATCTATTTAAGCCAGTCAGAAATACTGCTTCACCCGAGCCCGACCCAAGCCCCACCTGAGGTAGAGAAAATAGAGTGCTAATTAATTTGAGGAAATGAAGAAGAACAATGATTGGAAAATGGGAAGAACTAAGAAGAGTTATTTCTCAAGGAGTCTTCGAGCGTAACTTAAGTTATGCGGCTATGCTTAGTCATCTTTTATATAATAAATGATTACATTTAGACCTCGAGCTCAAGCTTAAATTTTGGATAGGGATTGGGCTTGCAGTCGGGCCTGAGTCAGGCTCAGTTTTGTTTGAGCCTAGGCCGAAGCTCTACCCATAATCAGGTCGGCCCGAGCCCATTTCTAGCCTTACATCTAGGTGTTGGAGCCAATATGACCATAGTCACATGACCTTATCAACTTTCCAATTGGGCAATTGCTTGTCTTAGCTTCTAAATTGAGATACTTCTACTCTCCTTAGGACGAGATCTCCAACTCGAAACAACTAGCCCTTGACTTAGGAGTTATAATATTGAGCGACCGTTCACTGGTGCACCACCATCTGTATCCAAGCCCACTCCCTTGTTTCCTTGAGTAAGACCAAGATTTTTTGAAGGTGCTCTGAGTTGCTCTATTCATCGAAGTTCTTAACTCAAGTTGATGGTGGATCAATTCGAGTGGAATGATGGCTTCAATTCTAAAGATGAGGTTGAAAGGCATCTCTCCAATAGAAGTTTGCCGCATAGTTTGGTATGTTCATAATGCACTATAAAGTTTCTCGATTCACAATCCTATAGCCTAGACCACCCTTATCTTCAAGTCCCACAAAAGGGTTCGATTGATTATGCAGTTTCTCCATTGGTCTGCAGATGGCCCACCGAAGTCAAGTGGCATGTGATTTTGAGCTCCTTGCAAAATTTTTGAAACTTGGTATTGTCAAATTGCCGGCTGTTATTGGTGATGATAATGCAAGGTAGATCGCACCGACAAATGATGGCCTTTCAGATAAATCATGGATGTTGGCTTTAGCAATGTGAGCCAGTGGCTCTATGCTGACCTACTTTGTGAAGTAGTCAACAATAATGAATAAAAATTTTTGTCACATCGATGCCACAAGGAATAGGCTAAGAATATCCATCTCCCATTGCATAAAGGGCCATGGAGCAGTGATCGACATCATGAAAACCAATGGCCAATATTGGATGCCTATATTTTATTAGCGTTGATCATATTTTCACACAAGGTTGGTCATATCCTATTTAAGATCGGCTAATAGTAGCCTTGTTGAAGTATTTTGTGGGCAAACGATCTGTCCCCCAAGTGGTTGCTATAGATATCCTTGTACATTTTTTGAAATACATACTCCTCCTTGGATGGGCACAAGCAATTGAGTAAGGACAAGAAATAGAACTTTTAGTACATCTTTCATTGTAAAGTCATAATGAGGTACTGGATGCTTCAATCTCCATGCTTCATCTCGATTGACTGGGAGCATCCCGCTTTTCTAGTATTCTATGGTAGAAGCTATCCAGGACGGCTTTGAACTTACTTGCATTAGTATGACATGTTCCTTGATACTTGGCTTTTTTAGGATCTCGAAGTAAGAACTCTTCTTGAGGTCAAAAGCTCTCGAAGTGACAAGCTTTGATAATAGGTTAGCCCTGATATTCTCCAATCTTGGGATTTGCTAGATGTCGAGACTTGCAAAGGTCAAGGAGGTATACTTGACCTTTGCACTTATCTAATTATGTTGGGCTCTCATGCCTCGTAATCACCTTGAACCTATCCAATGATAAGATATGAGTTGTCATAGACCTTAAGATGCTGTACCCCTACTTCTTTAGTGATCTTGAGCCTGATGACAAGAGCCTCATACTCATCTTTGTTGTTAGAGGTTTTGAACTTGAACCAAAGGGCATACTATACAACTCCTCCTCTAGGCCAATAAGGATTAATCTGTCCCTGGACCTTGCTAGGCTAAAGGACCCATATACATGTAAGATTCAGAATTCATCAAGCATCTCCTCCTTCAACTTAGTTTTAGGCATGTCCTCCTTCAGGACGATGCATTATAGGATGAAATCAGTTAGTGCTTATGCCTTAATGGCTGATCGAGGCTAGTACCTTATATTGAACTTACCAAACTCGATTATCCATTAGCAAGCCGACCCAAGGTATCAGGTTGGTGAAGGATTATCCTCATTGGTTGATCGATCAATATTACCATTGTGTGAACTTCAAAATATGAGCGCATCTTTCTTGCTAAGATCATTAGGTCATAGATCCCTTTTTCTACTTCGAATATCTCATCTCTGCACCATGAAGAACTCTGCAAATATAGTAGATCAGCTTCTATAATATTTGTTCCTCATGGACAAGCATCAAGCTAACCACCATAGGGGAGACATGGAGATGAAAGTACAGTTCCTCATTAGGTTCAGGTTTGTTGAGGAGTAGCGGCAAACCGAGGTATCTTTTTAGCTCATTGAAGGTGGCTTGGTATTCATCGAACTGTGAGAAGCTTTTGGCTTATCTAAGAGTCTTGAAGAATGTTGGGCTCTTCTCCACTGATCTAGATATGAATCTGCTAAGGGTTCTATCTGCTCCATCAAGTGCTGCACCTCTTTGATAGTCTCCGATAGGACGATCTCCCACATTGCTTGAATTTTCTATGGATTCACCTTGATCCCTCACTAAGACACCATGAAATCAAAAAAATTATCAAATGTGACTCCAAAGGTGCATTTACTTAGGTTGAACCTTATCTCGAACCATCCAAGAGTCATAAAGGCTTTCTTGAGGTCAGCAATACTATGGTCGACAACTCAGCTTTTAACTAACATGTCATCTACATGAACTTTCATGTTCCTCTCAATTTGCTCCTTGAAGACTTTATTCACCAATCTCTGATAGGTTGCTTCCGCATTCTTCAAGTAAAATGATATGATTCTATAATAGAAATTACCTTTATCAGTAGTAAAGGCGATCTTATTTTCATCCTTAGGTACTATATAGATTTAATTGTAGTCTGAAAAGGCATCCACAAAAGATAAAAGTTTATGGCCCAAAGTGGCATCCATGAGCTGATCAAATTGAGACAGTGGGTAGCTATACTTCAGGCACACCCTATTGAGAATGGTATAGTCAATGCAGTCGCATCACTTTCTATTCACCTTCTTGACAAAGACCATATTTGTTAGCTACTCTGGGTAGCTTATCTCCTAGATGAAGCTGGCCTTCACAAGTTTATCCATTTTATCCTCGATCACCTCATATTTTTTTAAGATGAAACTTTTTTTCTTCTGTCTAACTAACTGATGCTTTGATCGGATCCATGTTTAGCCAATGTACTATTACTTTCGAGTCTATACTGAGCAAGTGAAGATATTTGTATTTGACTAAAAAAATGAGATGAGCCACTGTCGGTCGTCTTGTCCAATAGTGAGTTGATCTGAATAGTTTTGATTGGATCGCCTCCTTCAAGAGGCATTAAGATGAGATCTTCAATAGGTTCTCCTCACTGCTCTTTTGACTCATCTAGGGCATTAAGTTCTTCAATAGATGATGCCTCCAAAGGCTTCTTTCTTAGAAGGTCATCATGTAGCACTACCTTGCAGGGCTTGATCTCCTCACACCTCTCTAACCCCATTTTTTGTCAAGAATCTCATTAATAGATGGTAGGTTGATACAATGGCTTGGAGTTTGTTTAGTTCTGATCCGCCCAGTATAGCATTGTGGCCAACATGACCTTCATCATTAGAAAATTGAGTTGTATGGTTGAATTTTATGGCTCCCAACCCATTATAATTGATAAGTTATGCTCCTTCCATAGGGACAACATCCCTGGAGAAACCTATAAGAGGAGAATCAAGCCTCCTCAACTGATCTGAGGACAACCCATTGTAAAGAAAGTGTCATAAAATAAGACATTAGCTAAACTTCCATCATCTATCAAGATACTGCATATATCATAATTTTCAAATTTTAAGGACACAACAACTACATTATATGGGAATTAGACTCGTCGCAAGTCGATGCCAAAGAATGTTATAACATCCTCCATTTTTTGCCTCTTCAAAGCTTCTTCTTCCTCTTCTTAGCTATGGCTTCTGGATAAGCTGCTACGCTGCTCCTCAAAAATGGCATTGTTGATGCATGCCATAGATCAGTTGTCAACATTTCATTCGGGTGGCTACAACTTAGCTCAAATCTTATTCTATTTTTATCGTCCATCGACATACCATCTATGTCATGCATACTTGATGAGCACCTCAAGTTCATCTCAGAACTAGATGCACTCTTTGATGTCATGATTGAGATCATGATAGAATCAGCTGTACTTCTTGGTGTTTAACTTGTAGGTAGGGGTTAGCATTTTTCTTGATCATGATAGGTCACCTTGTCCTTCTATTTCCATCAGGATTTGAGTCAATGGTATGTGACAGGGTATTATCCTATATCTCTGAGGTGGGGACTTCGATTGGCAACCATAAGGAGGTGTTCTAGATCGATATTTAGGAGTTTTAGATCAGTACGACTTTCTTCCATTCTGTTGGCTATCGCACCATGATTCATCCTTCTTACCCCTGCCTTCCTCCTTTTGTTCTCCAAACTTGCTATTTGGTGATTCTTTGTGTGTGGCCATCACCTCTTTGGCATTCACATACTTTTTTACCTAGATTAACATCTCAGTAAAGTTCTTCGAATATCTCTTTTCTAGGGAGAAAAGGAACAAATTCTTATGGAGTCAACCTTTAAGTGTGGATATGACGATTGATTAGTCCATGTCATAAACCTCGAGAGTGGTCACATTAAAGTGCTCACATAGTCCTTAAAGGATTCTCCTTTTCTCTATTTGATATTGACGAGTGAGTCCAACCTGCAATATTATCTTTGGCTACTGACAAAGTACATTACAAACATCTAGCTAAGTTGTTCGAAGGAATGGATTAAGCCCGATTGAATGCTCGAGTATCGATATTGAGCTACTTTCTAGAAAGTGAAGAAAAAAATTTGACAGAAGATAACATCACTAGCTCCATAGAGGAGCATAAGAGCCTTGAAACTCTTCAAGTAATCAATGGGGTTGATGGTCCCATCATGTGGCACTAATTGGAGCATCTTAAATCGAGGTGGGACTGGCTGATCCATGATCTTTATGCTAAATGGCTATTCAATGGTTGAGTTCAATCTTGGAGTGGGTCAATCCATAGGTTCATCTTTTAAAGCTTTCATTTTGATATCAGCATCTCAGATTGAATGATGTTCTGAGTGTTGAGGTGAGGAATATACCATGTGGAGTCTTTGTTCGATTATGGAGTCGAGAAGTGCCTCCGACAACCACATTCTGGGCTCCTTGGCCGACTATATCGATCAGGATGCATCCACCCTAGGCTCTGGGGAGGAGACTAGTGGTTTAGCAGTTGGCTTGGAGCTTGTTGTGGAGCATTGGATAGGGGTTGGGGTGCAACTATTTGCAGCATTTTTTGGACCGCGGCGATCAAAATTTGCACTTTTTGGAACTGCTTAGAGGTCACCGTCAGTATTTGCTGAGGTAGAGATGTCACTTTAGCTAGTTTTAGCATAGAAGATTCCGATAAGATATCATTAGAGTGGTACGAAACATTAGATGCCCCCCACATGATCTTATGGTGATAGAGTGTACTCTCTTTCGAAATGGGTCGGGTCATTCTTTCTCTAGCGCTAATTTGTTGCTACTGATCTATGAATTAAGGATGAGGTTAGAGTGGTTGGTAAGGACTAGAGCTTTATGGGTAAAGCAAATCTTGAAGGAGTCTTGAACCTATAAAATAAGTTCTTGACCAAGAATGTCTCCAGCAGAGACCCAACAATGCTCCAATTAGCCATCGATCGGAGAGCAGTGGAAGAGAATGGAAGAAAATGAGAGCAATAGGTGCTCAAGAGGATGTTCCAAGACTTATCTAGGCTCATTTGCTTCCTCCTATTTATAAAGCAGGATAGGAGGCCATTCTCATGATGAGCTACAGTTGTCATCATGGGAATCATATGAATCACACTAACCATGATCTCATGCCACATCATGGATGTGAATTAGGCAACTTGTCACTTGGCTGTTGCCATGAGCTATCATTTGGTAGTTTCGAATGTCATATCTGTCCTACAATAGTTGGATGGGTATAACTATCTTTTAAAATCATGATCTAGCCATAATTACTTCGATTGGCATCTTCACCTCATCCATGGCTAAGGTAAGCAAGTCGATGACCGTCAAGCTTATTGTCCTCAAATCATTCTGAGATTGAAGGGAATATTCCTCACATCACTATTTAATGCTAGATTTATCTAGAAAAAGAAAATATATGAGCATGTTTGATTGGAGAGAGTTAGACTCATAATGAGAATTGATATCGACTGTTAGTTTACCACGTATATGATCAATATTTACTATGCCTCGATCAGTCATCGACCTACTTGTCTCAGTGCCTGCTAAGCTGAGGTACCAGATCAAAATTTCAAATGATTGTGATGTGTCGGGTTGTTACCATATCCAATCCATACTTAAGATACACTTCAAATCTACTAGATGATAGCTCCCCTTGGCCAGATAAGACAAAATCAATGTGATTCTCTTAGCCACTCTTACCTACTTTATAGAGATGGCTAACCACCCATATCTATAAATGGGGGACAACAGAGATCCTAAGTATGCTCTAAAGCTCCATTCTCTTGCTCCTTTTCAATATTCTCTAATGACTGACTTGAGCATCAAAGAGTTTCCACCAGAAATAATTTTGGTAAGGGACTTAATTTGTAGGTTCAGCCATCCACTCCTGACTAGTTCAGCATCGGCATTCAGTTACTTCAGATTTACCAAACCCAACGTCAAATCAAGCACCAACGATAATAGATTGGTGCTAGAGGAAGGACTCTGCATGCTTGATTTCAAAAAAGAGCAAAAAAATCTGACCATCATGAGACCTTAAAGAGGAGTGTCATCACTCCAACTGGATAGCACCAAAGCCAGTCAAGGTGCTGTTCCAGCTCGCTGAGGTACCCTCCAGATCGAAATACCACTCCATCAGCCCGAGGTCTAGCCTCACCATCCCAACACACTCCAAAGGTGACCCTTGAATAGTTCACTTTGCTCGTTCAACAAGTACAGACCTTGATTATAGCCATCCTGATGATCCAACAAGTAGCCATGGCCCCGTGAAAAGTCTCTTAGCAAGCACCTCTGTAGCAACAACCTTAGCCACTCCTTCATAGTATGGATCGAGCACAAAGTCAACATAACTAACTAAGAAGTTTGGAACATGGCCGCTAAAGATGTTTCTTAACTCCTCAGTCAAGGAAAGATTCTACCTCGAAATATTCTCCACCTCGACATTTAGAACACTACTCTACCCGGGATGCTAATGTGGATTGGAAGCTCCAAAAACTAATCTACTACATCAGTAAAGTCCTCTATAACACTGAGATAAGGTATTCAAGGCTTAGAAAGGTGATCTACGCTCTTACTATCTTGGCAAGAAAATTGCGCATATATTTCTAAGCTCACATAGTGGTATTCCTGACAGATTAGCCCATGAAGATAATACTCCATCGACCAAATACCTCAACTCGGATAGCGAAGTAGGCAATAGAACTTAGAGTTTGATATAAAATATCAACCTCGGCCATTCGTCAAGACAAGTACTTGTCAACTTCATCCTAGAATGTACCATCCTCGAGAAGAATCATATCGAAACTGAACTAAAAAAAGAGGCCACAGATCCATGGGTGCTTCATGTGGACAGATTATCAAGCTCGATAAGATCAGGAGCTGAGCTGGTCCTTACCAACTCAGAGCAAGTGGCCATCGAATATGCCTTGTGGTTCGGGTTCAAGACCTCAAATAATGAAGTCAAATACGAAGCTCTTATGATCAGCCTCAAGATTAACAAAGAGCCAATTGTACCATAATTAAAGATCAGTAGTGACTTATAGCTCATCGTCAGTCAAGTACGAGGAGAATATGAAGCTCAAAAAACCAACATAATGAAGTACCTATAGAAGGTCAAGGATATCACTTCCGCTTTTGCCAGCTTCAACATTCAATAATTCTCTAGGTTGGAAAATGGCAGAGCAAACCTACAATTGAAGCTTGCCACCTCAAGATTGATCGATGTCCAAAATAGTTCTTTCTTTGAGGTTTTAGAAAAGCCTAGCATTAAGGAGTCAACACCAATAATGCAAGCAAAGATAGAGGCAAGCTAGATGAACCCGATGATCCGATATCTCTGAGATGAAAAACTCCCAACCGACCTTAAGGAAGCTCAGAAGTTGAGACACTAGGAACCTCATTACGTCCTCTATAAGGACAAGTTATATAAAAAATCCTTCTTTTTACCCTTCATTAAATATTTACATTCGATCGAGGTAGATTACATATTTCAGAAGGTGCATAAAAGAACATGCGACAATTGCTTGGGAGGCAGGCCCTTGGCCTACAAGATACTCCAGTAAGGTTATTACTAGCTGACCTTACAACAAGATGCAGCCGAGCTCATGGGGAGGCTTGATTGATGCCAGTACAATACCCACATTCAGTATCGACCTGCAACCCCACTAACATCTATCAGCATGCCCTGGCCCTTTGCACAATGGTGGACAACCATCCTTAGGTCATTCTCCCAAATATTAGGTCAGTGAAAGCTCCTACTCAGAGCCATCGACTATTTCACCAAACAGATCAAAGTCGAGCCATTGTCTTGCATCACGGAAGCTAGAGTACGAGACTTCATATGGAAGGCCATCATTTATCGATTCGAGTTGCATCGCATCATCATCATTGATAATGGCCAATTCAATAATATTCTGTTTGGCAACTTCTATAGAGAGTTTAGCATCAGACATCACCTAATCTTGTTTGGCCACCCTTTAAGCAATGGTAAAGTCAAAGTGACCAACTGAACTCTCTTACAATTTGTTGGAGGTAATACCTCGGCCACTACAAAATAATAGAAATTGGTGCCTTTGGTTTCATCTAGAGTAATGTATCCTGAGTACTATTTGAATTTTATTGATGGCTTGCTTGGAAGCTCACCGATAAGGTATTCCAAAGGAGTGCCTAAGAGAAGAAGAGATTGAAAAAATACCAAGACTGTTTGGGCTAAAACCCATGCTGTGCCGAAGACAGGCATGTCCGAGGTCGAAGTCGGACTGCCGAACTTTAGATGCCGACCTAAGAGATACCACAATTCCTTCAAGAATCTTTGACCAATCCTTACTCCTAATTATATGTCACTCCAGTGACTATGACAAAATATTCTAAAGAAAATGAATCCCCTTATAGTCCCACCAAATCATGGCACTTTACAGTGAGCTATGCTCCTCCAAATGGCTGACTAGATGTCAGCTAAGTTCACATCGAAGTACACCACTTGACGGTGCATGTTGGCCCTCGAGACCCAATCTTTGATAAAGCTAAAAGGTCTTTATCGGTCATGCTGCCCTGAATATTTTATTAATTTTCAACCATGCATCGTCTACTGTGCACATACTATGAAGATTACCTTCGATCACTTGAACCTGACAGAGGCATTAATGCATCTCTCCCTCTCTCATCCCATTCTCCTATCAGTATTAAAACAAGATAAAAAAAATAAAAAAAGGTGGAGGAGAGAGAAAAGAGGTGGAGAGAGAGGGTAAGGAGAAGCTACAACAGAGTGCGCCAGGCTTTCTCCTGTGAGTGCTCATGCTCCCTACGCATGTCCGATCCCCACCTCGATCGATGAGCCCCATGACGGTCTTACCCCTTGCATCAACTACCAATCCCAATATCAACCTCTAGCCCTTGGCTTTGGTCGTTGGCCTCCAAAAGGCCTCATAATGGCCCTATTATGTATTCCCATTTAAAAGGGACAATAGTCATAGATAAAGCAAAGCAGGTCTCATTCTCATCTTCTGGTTATCAATCCAAATAATTAATGAAGACGGCTCCCACTTGCTACGAGATGACATCACACTCTAGTCTTTGGACAACCAAATATCAGACGTGTTTTCCAAGAGCCTCATGAGGGGCAAAAATATCTTTTATGATCTTTTATCCTTCCAAGACTCCAAACATATCTATAAAAAGGTAAATAGGGAATCTTAAAAGGTACGTCTCATCTCATCCTCAAAAAATACTCGCTCTTCTCCTTCTATTGCGAGAAATCTCACTTGAGTGTCGGAGGATCTCCACCGGAGCCACCTCCAATGAAAATTTTTCTTGTAGATCCGATCGACGTCAACTCGTCAGATTTTATCATGCTCCAGTACCTTCGATCTGAGATGAATTTCATCCATAACAGATTGATGCTAGAGGAAGGATGTGCCCACTTTTGAGAAAGAGTACACAACTTATCACAATATTGCCGAGGATAGTATCCTTGAGATGTCGTAACACTGAGACATGTCCATCGGCATAAGTTTTGATCAAAAATCATACCTTGTGTTAGTCATCGGAAGCATTTGAAGCCCCCACTCTTCTCTGGAAGAGCCGACAAAGCCTTCACTCCTCAGTGAAAGAGCGATCAAAGCCCCCACTCTTCAGTAGGAGAGCTGGCAAAGCCTCCACTCCTCAGTGAAAGAGTATCCGAAGCTCCCACGATGATAGAAGTGTAGATGAAGCCCCCACGATGGTGGAAGAGTATCCAAAGTCTCCATCTATTTGGTTGAAGTATAGATGAAGTCCCCACCTATTTGGTAGGAGTGCAGATGAAGCTCCCATGATGGTGGAAGTGCAGATGAAGTCTCCACGATGGTGGAAGTACATAAGAAGCTTTCACTTATTTGATGGGAGTATAGATGAAGCCCTCACAATAGTGAAAGTATAGATGAAGCCCTCATGATGGTGGAAGAGCATCTGAAGCCCTTATTTATTCGATGGGAGTGCAGATAAAGCTCCAACGATGGCGGAAGAGGATCTGAAGCCCCTATTTATTCAGTGAAAGTACAGATGAAGCCCCTACTTATATGGTGAAAGTGTAGATAGAGCCCCCGACCAGTGGGAGTATGTACAAAAATCTCACCTTTTAGTGAAAGGCAAAACCCCACCCTCAAATGGGGAGATCAGAGGATCCTTAATTTCTGCACAGGTGTCGCATTTCAGGCGACTCCAAGACTGACCTCAATTATGATATGAGACCAAAGCACCATCTCTTGTTCTCGTAACATTAGCTAAAGTAAGCAGTCCTAGTCGAAGGATCTCCCCACATACCTCCTATGCACTCAGCAACTCCGATTATCTCACACTGCATCGATCTGGATCTCACACTGTTAGACTACTTGCACAATTAAAAAATTTGACCTGAATGCTCACATATTTGTTGGATTGTGATTGTATCACAAACCCCCTACGCACGTCTCTACATTTATCCAAAACCAAGATGGAAGCTATCCACTAGGGGGTCAACCTCAAACAGTGTCGGGATTGGCAGCTATCCCGATCTCAAGCGACGCTAGCAACATAGCCTCAGGCCACATCAGAGCTGCCTATCGTGAGCTTAAGCCCTGTAGAAATCTCCAAACTCTTGGCCAGGCTGCCCCAGCATCTTCCTACAGCAGATGGCACCTAGAGTCGCTTTAATCAGGCCTGAGAATGAGGGCCAAGCGATCCAGGCTGGGGGTAAAGCAAGCTCTAAAAGACTAGCAAAAGCCACTGTAAGAATTGCCAGTTGGGTTGGAGTAGGTCGGAGTGCACTCGTAGAGGCAGAAACCGAAATCCACTGGTTGAAGATCTCATTCTTTAGTGGAGGAGAAGATCCCACTTTTCAGTGGGGAGAGAAGACCTCCCTAATGCAAAACTCAAACATATCTAGGATCGAACCACAAGAAAATATGAAAGTCGAAGTAACAGATAAGCGAGATGGCACTGAAGCGTAAGCTTAATACTGTGGGGTCTGCTTCTAGCATGGAGTATCTCATCATGTTTTTATTGCCTCCATACACATGTGTTAGAAGGTCATCAGTACATTGAATATTGCACCCCCCCTTCTTTTATCTCATTAATCGTCAAAAGTGGGTCATCGACAATGAACATGCCTCGAGATTTGCTTTTGGGTCGCTTGAACTAGGCACCTGCATTATTATCTCCCCTCATACTTAGTGCCTACATTAATATCTCCCTTCTTTAGTTCCATCACTCCATAGGTGATGCAAAAAAAAAAAGAAGGAAAAGAAAGGAGAATGAGAGAGAGACCAGATAGGGTCCGGGCAACTTCATTTGTCTGATCGACATCAGGACTACCCATGACCAAGTTGATCTTTGAAAGAGAGATCGATTGAAGCGAACCCCCTGTGCTTGCTCCAAGGCCATCCCAGTCGAAGAAAAATCTACGTACTTCTGTGCACCTGACTAATTTTTGACTATGCTGGCATCGCCACAAGCAAACTCCTCCAAAGCCACTCCCTCGAAAGTCACCATAAGGAACACCGACAATATCGCAACCCACCGTGCACAGCACCTCCGAAACCAACAAAGCCTTGGTCCTCTCCCTCTTCCTGTCCAGGATCTGCATTGGAGTGCGAGAGCGTGCTCGAGAAAAGGCCAAGGCTGAAGAGAACCAGAGCAATGGCCATCTCTCTCCCTGATTCAGGCTCCCAAGCTTCGAGTAGCACCGATCCCCCTCTGACGATGCCAACCTAGCCCAGATCTGGGCTCCCGAACTCCATCGATTGGCCCAATCTGAGGCCGCATCCCTTCTCCAGTTTTTCCCCCTTGCACATTTCAGACTGCACAGAATCTGTAGTCGATGTGACCATAATCAGTGTCGGATCCCTCCAGTTGATCCAGCCTACATCAGGCACTGTCGATCGATCTCCCCTTAGGCGATGCTGGACCCCATTGGCAAAACTGATCCTAGGTGGTACCGAAGAGATCCAGCTAGCCGATTCCAGACTGTGTGAGACCATTCCAATCGATCTATGTCTTGGCAACACTGGATGCCCCCTAACAAAATCGATCCTGAATCACACCGAGCCCCATTGGCCAGTCAACCCCCAGACAATGCTAAAGCCTGTCCATCAGAGCCAAGGTCACTTATGGATGGAACTACCCTCCCCATACGCATTCCTGTCAGCACCGGAACCCAAAGACACCCACAGTATCAGCCCCTGCTCGCGTCGATTCACCCCCGATAGATGTGTGCTTTACTATTGATCCCAAGCACCATCGATCTCTCCTAGCTCCTCAAATCCAAGCTTCCATGGCCGATGGGGTTGATTCCTCCTATATCTGGCCATCTGAAGCTCTCTAGTCTAAGCTCTCCTGCTGCAGCCCCGATCTCTACTTGATCTGAGCCTTGGAGCCCATTGCGCACGTCTAGCCATTTGGATCGCGAAATCACATATGCAAATTCGGTCGAAGCAAGATCGACACCTAACAGCATCATGTCTCCAGATCCTCTTTCGTGTAGCCGAGCTCTACTGACGCTGCAGTCACACCCAAGAAGCTTCGAAGTTCCTTCCACTTTGCACTTGCCAAACTCAGCCTCCCAAGCTCACCCCATCTATGCCCAAAGTCGGTGGAGCTGAGGAACTCCCCTCCATATGGAATCTGAGGACCCCACCCTCAATGCCGATCACTCCCGACTTTGGCCATTCAAGTTCCCAATCGATAGTGTGATCCCTCTCGGATCCGAGTTCACCAATTTCGGTCAACTTGAACTCCCCACTATAGGCCCAAGATCTTTTAATGCATCATGCTTCACCACTGGGAGCCGTCACATTACCTTGCCCGAACTTAAGCTCCGACTGACTTCCATCCTGGCCATTTTGTTTCAAAAATTTGATGGAAGACTTACAGTCAGATCATCGAACTACGTGCTATGTCATCAAGTCCTAAGAGTTCACGCATAAGACATTTGTGAGAATAACAAAATACAAGCCATAAAAGTCACATCAACCATTAAATTTTAAGGATAAAAATTGGAGACCACTCATGATTTAGCTAAAGAAGGCCCCATTGGATATCAAGTCCGAAAGAGACAAATCGAAACTATTTCCTATGCAACAGCTGAATTATGCAACAAATATGTCATGGGATATAAAATTTGGAAGCTGGCACATCTTCAGAGCAGTGTCTTGGCTCATACTCCTTGGGTCTGACCTCAATGCAGACCAGGGAGTAGGGGGCATACGTTGGGGGTAATACTTCAGCCACTACAAAATAATAGAAATTGGTGCCTTTAGTTTCATCTAGAGTAACGTACCTTGAGTACTGTTTAAATTCTATTGATGGCTCGCTTGGAAGCTTGCCGACGAGGTATTCCAAAGGAGCACCTAAGAGAAGAAGAGACTGAGAAAATACCAAGGCTATTGAGGGTAATACCCTTATTGTACCGAAGATGGGCATATCAGAGGCTGAAGTTGGACTGTCGAACTTCAGATGCCGACCCAAGAGATACCACAACTCCTTCAAGAATCTTGGGCCAATCCTTACTTCTAATCATATGTCACCCCAGTGACTATGATAAAATATTTCAAGAAAAATCAATCTCCTCATAGTCCTATCAAGTCACGGTACTCTACAGTGAGCTATGCTCCTCCAAGTAGCTCACTATATGTCAGCTAAGTTCACACCGAAGTATACCACCTAACGGTGCATTATCAGCCCTTGAGGCCCGATCCCTGTCAAAGCTAAAAGATCTTTATCGACGATGTCACCCCAAGTATTTTATTAATTTTCAACCGTGCATCGTCTACTATGCACATACTATGAAGATTGTTTTGGGTCACTTGAACCTAACAGAGGCATTAATGCATCTCTTCTTCTCTCATCCCATTCTCCTATCAGCATTAAAACAAGACAAAAAGAAAAAGAGAAAAAAGTAGAGGAGAGAGAAAAGGTGGTGAAGAGAGAGGATAAGGAGAAGCTGCAACAGAGTGTGCCCGTGAGTGTCCGCGCTCCCTACGCATGTTCGATCCCCACCTCAGCCAATGAGCCCCATGGTGGCCTTGCCTCTTACATCAGCTGTCGATCCCAGCATCGACTTCTAGCCTCTAACTTTGGTCGTTGGCCCCCAAGAGGCCTTATAATGGTCCTATCATGTTATCCTATTTAAAAAAGATATTAGTCATGGATAAAGCAAAGCAAGCCCCATTCTCATCTTCTGGTTATCAACACAAATAATTAATGAGGATGGCTCCCACTTGCTATGAGATGATATCACACTCCAGTCTTTAGACAACCAAAAGGTCAAATGTGATTCTCAAGAGTATCATGAGGGGCAAAAATATCTTTTATGGTCATTTATCCTCCCAAGGCTCCAAACTCACCTATAAAAAGATAAACAAGAGATCTTAAAAGGTACATCTTCTCTCTTCCTCAAAAAATACTCATTCTTTTCTTTCAGTTGCGAAAAATCTGACTTGAGCGTCAGAAGATCCCCATCGAAGCCACCTCCAATTGAGATTTTTTTTACAGGTCCGATCATCGTCGACTCATCGAGCTTCATCATGTTCCAGCACCTTCAATCCGAGATGAATTTCATCTGCAACACAAGACTTAAAAGCAAGATTAGATCGAGCCAAAAGATTGTAGGGGGAAGAACTCTACAGTATGTTATGGACATATCAAACTACTAATAGATTCTCACTAGAGAAATATCTTTCAACCTCACCTTATGAATGGAAGCCATTATCCTGCTCGAAGTCGGCATTCCATCACCTTAAGTAGAGAGCTTTGATAAGCAGAACAACTCAAAGCATCTCTAGACAAATTTGGACCTACTTGAAGAAATCAGGGAGCGAGCTTGGATACAAATGGTGGTGTACCAATGCATGGTGGCTTGATAATATAATTTTCAGGTCAAAAAGAAGGTGTTCTAAGCTGGCGATCTAGTTCTATGGAGAGTTGATTTATCTCAACCAAGCCAGTAAGAAAAGTTAGCTTCAAATTAGGAAGGACCATACCAGATCAACGAAGTCGTGAGGCCCGAAACATACCAACTTAAATGCTTGGATAGAAGCCCATTGTTCAGACTTGGAATTTAGAAAATCTATTATATATTACCAATGATGTAATACCCATTCTCTATAATTCATTTGGCAAAGAAAAAGCCTTTTGTTGCATTCAAGTCTTACAGGTCAATATTGCATAGGAATCCATACCTCCAATGGATAAGTTCAAGACCTCGACTGACTAAGAAGCAAGAGGTAACCTCTTAAAAAGATCCTTGAAAGTATGGCTTCTTATACCAAAATGAGCCAAGCTTAAAACCTCGGCCTACCAAGAAGCTAGGGATAATTCTTTGAGAGGATCCTCGAAAGCATAGCTTCTCATGGTAAAATAAGTCGAGCTTAAAATCTCGATCGATCGAGACGTAAGAGGTAATCTCTTAAAAGGACTCTTGAAATCATAGCTTCTCATGACAAAACAAGCCAAACTCAAAATTTTGATCGATTAAGTAGTGAGGGATAACCCCATAAGAGGATCTTTGGAAGCACAGCTCTCCATATCAAAATGGATTAAGCTTAAAATCTCGATCGACTAACAAGCAAGGGATAACCTCATAAGAGAACCTTAAGAACTATAGCTCCTCGTACCAAAATGGGTCAAATCCAAAATCTCGACCAATTGAGAAGCAATGGGTAACCCCTTGAGAGGACCTTCGAAAGTATAGTTCTTCGTGCCAAAACAAATATATTGCCTTGATGGGCTAAGAGGAAAATCCCCGATGAAGCTCGATGTAACTTGGGTCAATGATGAAAATATATCCTCTTTCCGATTATCTTGGTTATCTGTGAACAAAAAGTCAAAAATTTGATAATAATCCAAGCATCACCCAAGTGATAAGAGCAACCAAGGAAAAATAATACATAAGACCGAGGTCAGGCACTTGCAGCAAAGTTGCACCCTAATAAGTTAGCTCAATATCTCCTCAGAAGCTCGATCGGCAAAGCTAACTACCAAGTTAGTTTGGTATTCACTCAAAAAAAAAGGGAGGGGGGGAGAGAGAGAAGTTCGGCATAGATTTTGAAAAGGAAGAACTTATTTCATTAAGACCATAAGTATATACATAAAAGTTCAGTCTAGCTGGCTACAAAATTAGTTTGGTACTACCGAACTATGGTTACAAAGGCACAAAGAAAAAAGCCTAAGTCTAGACATCAACTAGAGTGGTGGGTCCTCTGATCTAAGCTATGGCTTTTTAGGTGGGGGTGGCATTCAGCTTGATAGCATAGAAAATACCAAGCTCTTCAGGAGTAAGGTTTGGGATCATGTAAAGGGGTTCCTCATCACTCAAAAAGGAGAGATCAAGATTAGAAAAATGCTCCATGACTTTGACCAAGTACTTCTAGAGTCTGAGGTTATAGGACTTCACTACAAACTCAGTCTTCTCGTCAAGTTCCTCTAAAGCTCGAAACTCCTCCACCACCTCACAGGCCTACTCGACCCTATCGGCCTCGACCATGGCAACCCTTTCCTTGGCTGCTTGAGCCTCTCAATCAATGCCAGCTTTTTCTTGATCAAGTTAAATATCTCTTTTAGGCACCTGATTTCTATCCCGACCCCAATCAAAATGACCTATGCCTTCTTCTCGACCCTCTCCTTAGCCACATTGGTCCTCCACTGAACTTCAACCATCTTCGACCTCCCAGTCTTGTTAGATTTTATGAAGTGAACTAGATGGTGCATAAGCTAAGAGAAAGAGAAATCGAGTTAGTTGATCTGACTAAAGTGAATAATAATGATGGTGATGATGATAAAGGGGGAGTTCGGTACTCCTTACATGGATAAAAGAGTCAAATGAGTTAGTGTGGTGGAAGTTAGAGCCTGACTCTAACTTCTTTGTATCCACTAGTAGCAGGATCTCTTGAATGAGGCCTTGCACTACTCACCAGCTTCCTAGCATGAGTTTGATAAAGACTGAATTGTAGCTATACATGCTCCCTGTTCAACCTTAGCACAGGCTAGGATAGGCACCAAGCTAGATGTACTAACTCGAGAAGGAGGTTGCTGAGGGGCTCCCACACCTTGGGGGACCAATGCTAAAAAAGAATGTGATGGTAACACCACCCATAAGAGGAGAATTTGGATGAGACTTACCTCAACATCGAGGTCGGCTCACAAGCTCTCAGAGAAAGATCACCAAAGTGGGCCTCCAATCGAGCTTGAGATGGCCCAACCTGCTGGAGCCTGGAGCCTTAGGGTGAGGACATTTGGATGGATCTTCGATGGCATTCGATGCTTTCCTCTTCTTCTGCATCATCCATCGAAGTCCTTCCAATTTGTTCATCCTCATCTCTGCAAAAATCAAGATAAAAAAGTTAGAAAAAAAGAGATCCAACAAAATGGGGAAGGCCATGATGCTCACTTTATGGGTCGATCTATTTGAGGTCGATGTCGAACAAGATCTACTTGGACAACAGCTCCTTCAAAGGAGGAATTGTGTGCCCGAGTAAGATCTTCAAGGCTCGATGATTAGGATCGCCCAGTAATAGAGCTCATATCATCATTTTTTGACGTCGGCCTCATGAGGTGAAGTCCCAATCTTACCGTCAGTAGAAGAAATAAAGAAAAATCACTCCTTCCACCTATAAACATAGAAAAGAGTACCTCATATTAGGCTATGCCTTCTTCGAAGAGAAACATATCACCAATCCTGCTCTATAGGATGTATGTTAAAGGTAAAGCAGGCCTAGAAGAGTGAGATAGAAGATTGGATATTAACCAAGAGGTAGAGGATAGTGAAGGGCATAATGCATCACCATGAGTTCAGAAATACCAAACTCAAGCCTATATCCAAGAAATGAAAAAGATAAAAAAAAATGATGCAAAAAAATTCTCCGACTAACTCTTAAGGACTCTTCATATAGTCCAGGCCAACCTTTTGATAGATCACAAATCCTATCGCTTGAACTTGAAACTTCCAAGTGGTACTCGAATGGGACCTGAAATTGAAGATGCCTTTGGGCCAAGGACTGATTGAAAGCACTTTGGGCCAAAGGCTTCTTCGACCTCGATCTCTAAATCCTCGGACTCATACTCCAAGAAAGATGTGGTCCCATGACTTTGAGGTTAGTTTTGATCTATTGACCAACTTATCGTCGAGCCAGTAATTTCACTCATTCCAATGTAAAATATTAGAAAAAGAAGAAAAGAAAGAGGAGGTAAAAACTAAAATAAGGGAGGATTGGAAGTCGAGTCGAACTGAATCAATATTGGAAGAGTCGATAATTATCAGAGCTTGATCGCTAGAGGAGTGTTGGAGGAGCACTAGAAGGATCAGTAGAAGAGCCTTGGAGCTATTGCACCTTGGCTGAAAATCATCAGAGTCTCAGCATAGTGAAAAGAGTGGGAGTAAATGTGGGTAACCCCCTGTTTACAGAAAGTAGGAGCGGGCCAAATCTAACATAGATTCAGCTAGCCCCATTCAATGACCGACACATGTTGGCTTGGGGTTGGTTGAATCGAGCTCCTACAGGTTGCCATTGAAATACGCTGAGATAGATGACAGTTCACCTTCACCCAGCTAAGCCCTGCCATGTGTCCTTACAATAAATAAGCAAAATAGGTTCGATCTGATTTAACAGATACTTTGGTCAGATTTTTATTCTCTTTGCCCAATCAATCTCCTCCATGATCGTATTCACAAACAGAAGATTTTGATCATATCTTGAGATGTTTTTTTGGATTTTTTTGTAATAGATGGGCATAAGCCTTTGGACAATGTTGTGCATGCTTTTGAATTTATCAAATTTTTTATTTATTTTTGTAATCTTCAATAAGTCATCTATAACTTTTCTATGATAAGAAAAAATAAAAATTTTATTAGTTTTTTAAAATTACATCCAGAATTTTATAAGCTTTGCTCTAACAATCTAAAGCATACACCATTCGAATTATGATTAAGAAGCGAACATGGTGCTAACTCGAGATTAAAATAAAATTCAAATTGGGTTAGCATTCTCCAAATCTTTGGATGATCTATTCTACTGTTAAAATAATTTTGTCAAAACTATTCTTTTCTAAAATTTATATCTTGAACATAATTTTTTTTAATAATAACAGATATTATTTGTGCCAATAGTTTGTATTGAATGGATCTAATTAAAATCCAATAATTTTAAAGACCAAACAATTCTAAAAGTTAAAAGAAAAAAGAATATTTGAATTGATAATCATAGGAAGTTATTAAGAACCATAAAAATACTGAGCAGAATTTTTGAATTCTTTTTGCAGTTTTTTTCTTTCATTCTTTTATTTCTAATTTTTTCATCTAAATCTTTTAGAATAAATAGTGATGATGCATCTAGTCTCAAGCCTAAAAAATTTTATAGCTCGATGGTTGCTAGATGGCAAAAATATTTAGAAACTTGGATCATAACTTTGGATCCCATATCTGCTATAGGAAAGGATCCTCCATATCTTATTCTTTCAAAAAGGTCTTTCGATAAGACTATTCAATCTGAATCCCCAGATACTCAACCTATATTAGATAAATCTCTCAAGAAAATTTAGTTTTACTATAGATTTAGAATCCTTAGCTATCTATTAGATGAATTATATGAGACCGATAGGAAATATAAGATTACTAAGGATCTTTAGTATACCTTAGAAGATGCCTATATTAGAGATAATGTAGGCACTCAAAGATTTATCATAACAGACTTTACAACTTTAAGATGATAGACAATATGTCTATCAATTATCAGATCCATCTATTTCAAAATTAAATCGATGAGATCCATAGAGGTGGTTCCATATTAGATGAAAATTATCAAACCACTTGCCTAATAGATAGGTTACTACCTTCTTGATTAAAATTTGTCCAAGAATTTTGGGAAACCAATGTACACTTAGCCTTAGGTCGGTCATCCAATCCATTAGGATAGAAGACCAACACTGGCTTAGGGAGGCCAAAGAGAATCAATTACAAATCAAGGTTAACTAAGAGTTGATTCTCGGCATCAAAACCATAACTTTAAGGGCCATCAAAATAGACAATATCAAAATTGTAACTTTAAATCTAAGGATAGAAACTTTAAGCCTAAGGGCAAATATCCTAAAGACAAACCTAAACCTAATCAACCCAAGGGGAATGAGAAGAATAATAGAAGGTTTTGCTATATTTGTGGTCGGGACAATCATCTGACTACTGATTGCTAATATAGGAAGAAAAAAAAGGTCAACACCTATAAGAAAGGTCAATTGAACTAGCCCAAGTATCAAATTAATATGATAGAGACTAGACTTTCAAATTCTATTTTATGTCAGTCTCATTTGTACCTACTATTAACCTTGCTCAAAATTAGATTAGCAGTTAGATTCTGGTACTAATGTATATATCTATATTGATAGGGCATGATTTGATTCCTATTAGGATTCAAATAGAGGATGCGTAACTGTAGGAGATGGGATGACTATCAACGTGTTAGACATTGGAACTATCAAACTAAGGCTAATATCTAGTAAGACAGTCACCTTTCATGGTGTGCAGTATGTTCTCAGTATCCCAACTAACCTAATAAGTGGGTCTTTGTTAGTGCAGTTATGTTATAAAGCTGTAATAGAGTCAAATAACATTGTAATCTCTAAGAGAAAAATATTTATTAGAAAAAGCTTTGTATATGAGAGTCTGTTCAAGCTCAATGCACCACATCTTTCAATCAATGAATTTTTTTTTTCTTTTTCTACTCAATCTTGTGGGATGAATACCGAGTCTTGTGATGTATAACATGATAGGTTAGGTCATGTATTCTTAGATTAATTATGAAGATATCCGATCTAAATTTAATTTTTAAGTTCAAAATCGATCATAGTACTAAATATAAAATCTATGCACAATCCAAGCAACCTAAGAACCCTTTCGAATTTGTCTCAACTATAAATATCTAAAAATTAGAACTTATTCATAGTGATGTGTGTGACTCAAATAAGGGACCTACTAGAGGAAGAAGTTGATACTTGGTGACTTTCATAGATGACTTCTCCAAATACTGTTGCACTTATCTATTGAAGACCAAAGATAAAGTCCTTAATAATTTGAGGTATATAAGGTTGAGGCTAGAAACCCATAAGAGAAGAGGATTAAGATTATAAGGTCTAATAAAGAAGGTGAGTAAAGTTCAAATGAATTAGCTCTTCTTTGTAAAGAATATATAATAATTTATGAAGTCACGACTCTATACTCACCATAATCTAATAATGTGACTGAGTGAAAGAGTCGAACTCTATGAAACATGGTCAATAGCATGACTATAAGTTTGGGTGTGCCTCAAAACTTATAAGGAGAGGTTCTTTTATCAGTCTATTATATTTTAAATAGAATTTCACCTAAGGATAGAAAAGAGACACCCTATGAACTTTGGAAGAAAAATATACCTATGCTAAGTTACTTCCAAGTATAGGGGTGCCTATCAAAGGTCGAAATTCTTGAATCAAAAAGAAAGAAGATTTGACCTAAAATTGTTGATGATGTCTTTATAGGTTTTCCTTTGATAGCAGCACTTATAAATTTCTAGTAGTCAACTCTGAGATCAATAAAATTTTAAATGACACTATCATTGAACCTAGAGATGCAACTTTCTTTGAAAATACTTTTTCTTTCAAAATTTGAACTTTTAGTCAAACATTTGGTTATCCATCCATCATCTCTATCCTTGATTCATTTATTACTTCATCAGATTATCCTTTTCAATCTGATTCTAATCTTATAGATTCTAATCCTTCAATTAAACTTAGGAGGGGCAAAAGAGCAAGAACTAAAAAGAGTTTTGATAAAGAATTCATTATTTTCATGGTTGATAGAACATCGATAATTTATCAAGAATCAATGAGCTCTTCAGAAGCTCTACTCTAGAAGGGGACTATACATAGTGAGATCGAATTAATTACTAGAAATAATATTTGGGCTCTCACCGAGTTACCTCTTGAAAATCGACCTCTTGGATGTAAATAGATATTTGAGAAAAAACTTAGGATAGATGGAATAATGGAAAGATACAAGGTATGGCCTGTAGCTTAAAGTTTGAGCAAAAAGCTGAATTTGATTTTTTTGACACATATTCAGCTATTGCTTATATATTCACCATCTGAGTTCTTTTTGTTTTAGCTTCTATCTATAAACTACTTATTCATTAAATGGATGTTAAAATGTCTTCCTTCATGATGATCTAAAAGAAGAGATCTATATGAAGGAATTTGAAAGTATCTCTATGCCTGATCAAGAAAATAAAGTGTGTAAGCTAGCTAAGTTTTTATATGGTCTGAAATAAGCACCTAAATAATAGCATAAAAAAATTTGATAGTATTATTCTTTCTTATAATTTTTAAATTAATGACTCTGATAATTATCTATATTATAAGAGATTTGATGATCGATATATCCTTCTTTATCTCTATATAGATGATATCCTGATGCTAGGTTCTGATATTGATTTAATTAATAATATCAAAACTTCATTATGAAATCACTTTGATATGAAAGATTTTGGTTAAGCTGATGTGATCTTAGGCATGAAGATCATTATGCCATCTAATTCTTTTTTTCTAACTCAATCATGCCATACACAAATGATATTGCATGAATTTGGATATTCAAATTATTCTCCCATGTCTACACCATATGATCTTAGTGTTCAATTAGTAAAGAATAATAACAATTCTATGAATCAAAAAAGATATGCTCAAATCATTAGATCACTTTTATATCTAGCTAATAGAACTACACCTGATATTGTCTATGTCATTTCTAGATTGAGTAGGTATACCAGCAACCCTATCATGACTAACTGTATTGCTTTAGAATATTTTAGTATTTCAAAAGTATGATATCTTATGAGCCCATTGGCTATCTTGTTGTACTTGAGGGATATAGTGATGCTAATTGAATATTTGATTCCTTGGATATTAAATCTACTTCTGGATATATCTTTATTCTTGATGGTAGTGTTGTTTCTTTGACAGTAAAGTAAAGTACAATAGCTAGAAGCATTATGGAGGTAGAGTTGATAACTCTTGATATCACCTCTCTAGAGCCGAATAGTTACAAAATTTATGCTCGTTTATTTCTTTAATACCAACTCTTATACCTTTTATATCTATTTATTGTTATTCTAGAGATGCAATTGACTTTTGTATAAAGAAATTGATATTGAGACAAAAGTCTATTAGATTGCAACAAAAGCATGATATATGGTTTTAAATTTTATAAGATTCAATCAAAATCTTACTGACTATCTTACTAGAGGCTTAAACAGGATTAAGGTCATTAAGACATCAAGGGGGATGGGATTTTTTCCATAATGGGCTTTTTAATAGCAGAAATCCAACCTGTGATAGGTGATCCCTTGAAGAAGGTTCAATATGGTAATAATAAACTAATTAGTTAGTCAAAAAATATATTTAAACGGTTCCAATCCTATCCCTATGTTATTTAGTGCTCTTATGTAGTGTTCAAAGAAGAGCTTTAACTTTGAACGAAATTTAAAATAATATTTTTTATGAGATATGACTCTACACATAACTTTAAACGGTTTCAATCCTATCCTTATGTTATTTAGTGCTCTTGTGTAGTGTTCAAAGAAGAGCTTTAACTTTGAACGAAATTCAAAATAATATTTTTTATGAGATATGACTCTACACATATCTTTGGAGGGGCTCATCTATTGAGAATATCCATACATGGCCACGGTTATGAGATATGAGCTATCTCTATAAAATCTCATAAAAAATCAAAATATATATGCAGGATCACTAACGCATAGACTCGTGATGGAGAATTCTATCCTGTACATGTGATAGTTAAAATTTGGATTAAAGGAACACAGTTCAAGATCTGGTACATTTTAATTCCTTCAGATGAAAACTATTTAGATTAAGTGAGGTTAAGTCTTATAAGGACACCTTGTTCATTGCATAGTATAAGCATCCAGTAATCTATATTTTAATTCATGACATAATTTAGTTTACTATTTTAGAAAATTTTGAATTTTGTGGGAGATTGTTAGAGAAAATCCTAAGTGGGAAACTCAAAATTTCTCTAAAATTTTTCTTTAAATATTTTCTTTTGACAACCCATGTTGAGATCCTTTAGTCCTACACTTGATGTTGAGGGATCTTTAAAGCCACATATATATAAAAAGGATTTGTCTAAGCCACTTAGGATTTTGAGGTGGTTGAAAGAAAATCTTTAACATGCATGCATGGACTAGATTGGGTCGGGCATGGGTGTAGGCTAAGCACCTTACTAAACATTGGGTTTCTTATTACAGACTTTAATGGACCAATAAAAGACTAAATGTTCATATCAGAGGGCTATAAAAGGCCATCTTAAGATCTAATTCTATATGCTTTGTAAAGAAAAAAATATTTTCTCAAGAGTACTTTTTCTTTGCTTTTTATTTATTCTATTTTGATGTCTTCTTCTTTTTTATTCATATTTATTTTACTGATGCTAAAAGATCTCCATAAAGGCAGAGGATCTCGATTGTATCTTGAGATAGTTTTTTTTGGATTTTTCTGCATGAGAGATGGGAATATGCCTTAAGGTAGCATTATGCATGCTTTCGGATTTGTTATTTATTTATTTATTTTTATAACCTTCAACAAGTCTTCTATAACTTTGCTGCAATAAGGCCCTGGTTAGGAAAGAAGAATAGGAGAGAAGAGAAAATGATGGGAGAAAAAGTTAATATTTTTTTTGATTGAGAATTTTTTTATAAAAGAAAAGAAAAGAAAAGAAAAGGAGAGAACGAATGGAATACAAATCCTTTAAATCTGTAATTTTTTCTTCTCCAAATTAAGCAGGTTTGGAGAGAAAGGAATTGAAAGTTAATGAATCTTTTATAATTCTCATCTTATTCTTTTAATAATGAAGAATAAAATTAATATTATATTTTAATTTTAAGGTTTATTTTAAGTCTCCCACCCGATTGAGACACTTATAGATTGAAAAAGTCAACCAAAACAAAAAAAAAATGAAAAGAATAAAAGATAAGATATTTTCTTGATTCTTTTGTTAAATTTATTGGATTTCTTTCAAAGGTATAATAGTAAAAAGAGATTGTAATATTTTCTTTCTTTTTTTTTCTTCTTTACTTCCAACTAAGAAGAGAAAAAATTATATTTTTTTTAACTCCTAATACAGAGAAAAGAAATATATATATTTTTCTCTTTTTACTAATATTTTCTTTCCTTTTCTTCCCTAAACTATCAACCAAGGTGTAAGAGAAAATAAAAATTTTGCTAGTTTTTTTAAATTATATTTAGAATATTATTAACTTTGTTCTAACATTCTATACCTCCTTTTCAGTGTTCTCTAATGACTGATACGAGTGTTAGAGGGTCTTCATTGAAAATAATTCCGAAAAATGACTTGACTTGCAGGTTCAACCATCCACTTATATTTAGTTTGGCATTGATATTCAGCTACTTTAGATTTACCGACCCCCATGCCAAATGAGAATGCTCTAATTTTTTATATAACAATTTTCATCATTTCTTAATATTCAGATTTTGATCCAACTCCTATTTTAGACGCAAACCACAAGCACCCTATAAATATTTAAAGCCGTCAAAATAGGCCCATCCAACGCTAGTTATATCGTTATCGTGCATAATCTCGACCCTAGCCCTGCAAAAGTCGCGTGCATGTTGTCCTGGGATGTTGTGATCAATTTGAGCACCAGCAAGATGACTATCCCCTGAGTCAAAAGAAGTTTTGGTTGGGACGGTCTCATGCTTGGCGCACCATCCTTCTCATGCTAGATTGGTACGAGCACTCACTTGTACCCAAAAAAAAAAAAAAACTTCCCTCGCGCTCGCTGACGGATATGGGTTCACCTAACCAAGCATCCCCAATGCCCAAGTCCTAAGAATGTGACAGAGGACGGCCTAACGAGGCGAAACGTCGTTGCTACAGCCGGACAAGCAACCTTTTTGTACTTGAGTTGGAGGTGCATAACCCAGAAAAAAAAAAAAAGAAAAAAAAAGAAAAGATAAGCAAAAAAAAAAAAAAAGAAAAAATAAACGATTTCAAAATCTAAAGGAGGGAGGGCCGGGTGCTTCCCCCCAAATTCATCTATTTCTGCCTGCCCACTCGCGTGATAACGTTTCAACGAACGCGCCGCTCTCCCCCCCTCCCCTCGTCTCTCTCACTTTAATTCCTTCCTTTCTTTTGGGATGCCTCGGAGGCGGCGGTCTCAGGCCCTTAAAGGTCTCGAGGCGTGTCATTGTTGTTAGGGTTTGTCCAAGCGAGAGAGAGGAGGGACTCCCCGTCACGCATCCTTCCCTCCCTCAAGAGATCGAGGCCATGACGTCCAAGGCCTCGTTTTCGGCTTCCGCCAGCAAATCCGAGCCATCGGCCGGTCTTCAGGTTCGCCGATCTCTGTCCCCCACCTATCGGTTTCCGCCTTTATGTCTTTTTCCCTCCCACCTTTTGTACTTCTCAATAGCTGGTGCCTGTAAATTCGATTTCTTGACCTTGTCCCCTTTCCAAGCCCGGGGTTTTCCAGGAGATTGGATTTTTCCTGCAATGTCGGTGGGTCATACGATTTCTTTCTGGTGGTTTCCATCGCGATGGAAGCCACATTGTCGCAGGGTGCTCTTATCTCAGCTGGGAATTTTGGTTTCCCAGGGTGAACAGGTGTCACCCCAAAAGCAAGCTCAGTCCACTGTCTTGTGACCACCTGATCACTCCTTAAGCGTGATATTTTTCATTAACGTCATCGTGTGATGTGAATGCAAATTCGTTGCTCTTGCATAGATCCCGGCTCAAAGATTTCAAAACAGTCTTGTTGCCGCAAGGCTCCAGTACAAGGAGAAAGTGGCTGTGGTCGGCGCAAGTCCGATCTGGAGCTCGGTGGTCAGCGGATCTCCGAGGATGGTCGACAGCTCCCAGATTCTGAAAAGAAGTCCAGTCACTAGCATTTCTCTGGTGGAGGACCCTTCAATGCTTAGAAGTCCAGTCACTAGCATTTCTCTGGTGGAGGACCCTTCAATACTTAAGTTAGCCGGAGCTATGAGAATATTGAGAGGGAGAGAACGAGCGGGTGTTTCTGGATTTTTAGAGTCTAAGGAGCTTACCAAAGGGTCCTTTGGGTCTCCTTTTATAGAAAGAAAGGAAATACGTTATCCTATTAATTGGTAACTGACACGGAGAATTAAGACCCACAATACGATCGTGGGCAGTGGGCAGTAAATTCTATTAACCTACTGCCACATTTTTTTGTAACTGCTTGAGATTTGAGGGGGTTTCCATCATCCCATGTTCTTCTTTGAAACAATCTAATGCCTTGGGTTCATCTGTGAGTCGTCGGTTCCAATCTGACCATGTGGTCGGTATGAGTCCAACCAGGTCATCGGCTTAAGGCCGAGGACATGGGTTAATTCCCTTGTAGCTGCCTAGTGTTCATTTTAAGGGAACCAAAGTGGGTGCTCACTGGTGGTCTGAAGAGAAAAAGTTGAGGTCTGGCGGTATCCTCCCAAATCAAGTGTCAATAAAGATTATTTGTTTTTCATAATCCGAAGAGGCACTACTCTCAAATGAAAGTCTGGTACACAAGTTATATGTAGAGGTGAAAGTGGTATAGATATTATTCGTTCGGATTTGTTTTCGTATTCGAATCAATTCGATATGGACAGAAATTTGAGGATTCGACTAATACCCATATCCGTATCCATATTCATCAAAGAAAAATGGATATGGATAGATAATTATCCGATCCGTATCCGAATATCCAAATCAATATATAATGCTTTATAATTTTGTATATCATTTATTAATTTTTATGAGAAATATACAACCTTATAAACATGTTATTAACTTGATTTATCATCTATTTAGTAATATCTTTGATTTTGTAGCCATAAAGTTTAATTATTTAAGTAATATCCGTAATTATATCTATACTTCTGGTATCAAAATTGTATCCATATCTGTTTAAAACAAATATGGATATGAATTTTTGCATCTGAACAATATCCATATCTGTATTTATATTCATCAAACAAAACAAATATTGATATGGATATGTTGGTAACCAATCCATATCCGATTCGGTTTCAGTCCTAGTTATACGCTTTCTTGATTTGGTATGATCTTGGAATCTTGGACCTATTTATGTGCAATCGGTTGACATAATTCCATAACTCCCAAATTCCTCTTAGATACTATACAAAGTAGATGAAAACTTAAATCATCTCCTTTTATGCTATTTGTTTCTTAATTTCAATCTTCTTGCTGGTTTTAACATTAGCTTGTTTTGTGGTATGATCTTTCGTTGGCATGGCCAATTGTTTCCCTAAGATCCAATAGCACTTGCAAAGGATTTGTACTTAATGCGCTCAAAATATGCACAATCTCTTCCAAGATGTTGTCATGAGTGCCACTTTATATGATGAAGGAAAAACCATGTGTCAGCTCAACCATCATCTACTATTGCTTTACCAAAAATTTGCAAACAATGCTGAGTGAATTTGCCACAATGTGAATGCCATATCGCATTATTCTCCTTCCATTTGATTACTAGGCAAAAACTTGATTCGACATGTGCTTGAATTCCGTGTGCTCATGATTGTTAAACCATGACACATGATATGGTTGGCTGTTGTTCAATACCTTAAAAAGAGATTCTTACCAGCATCTAACTCATGTGATGCACAGTATGCAGTTTCTTTCTCCTTTTTCTAATTGTTTGAAATGCAATGTAGAATGCATATAATAGAAAAGATAACAAAAATGTAATGAAATATAATAGTTATAAGAGTCTAATTCATGATTTTCAGAACCGTCTCAAACCAGATGGTTCGGGGCATGCCGAACCGGATCGACAGAGAATCGGGACAGTTTCAGCTTGAAAAGTGGCACACGCCGGTGCCGAGGGAGAAAGAGAGGGAAAAAGAGGAAGAGAGAGAGGAGGAGAGGGAGAGAGACTACAACGCCATCAGAGACCGACGGTGGTTTGTTGTGGTTGTCGGAGGGTGGTGAAAGCCTCTGCAGCTCGATTCGTCTGATAGGACTTTTAAATAAGAGAGAAAGAGAGAGGAGGGAGCGATTTACTGGAGGGATGCGCAGCCGGCGGAGGGCCCGTCGGAGCTTGTCGGGTGGCTGCCGTAGCCATTGACTGGCGGAAACCATGTGGGCGGATCCGTTCACGTTTTTTTTGACTTTTTTTGAAAAAAAACCTAGTAAAATAGGGGCATCGTCCCTATTTCATGTCCGCAGTGTTGCATGTGTGGACTGCGCCATCCGACGGCCACGGTGGCCGGTCGGAGGCCATTCGATGGCCCCTCCGACTCCTTCCCCTCCCTTTTTTTCTTTCTTCCCCCCTATCTCTATTTCTCTTTCTCTTTTTTCCTCCTCCCGGTTCGCTTCCTTTTCCTATGTCGGTTTGCATCGGTCCGGTCCGGTCTAATACGGCCGTACCGTCAGTCAGTCGGCATAGGCTTTCGATGCCGAGTCTGCGAATCTTGATTTGATTATTTAATTTTTGATGCTAATATTATGACATACTATCACTATATAAAATTCTAATGGCATATGTATATCTATTGATATAATAAATGATATATTATTTTAAAATAATAAAATCATAATCCAACCTATGTGTAATAAGAAATAGAAAAATATTGTATCTAGAGAATATTTAGATGCAATATAGTGGGTCATTAGTGGTTATACTTTCACATTTATGTATGATCATGATCATAAAAATACAATAGAAATTAATAAAATATTAGTGCAATCTAATGACCCATGTGATGCATATGGGCTGCGCACAGTACTTATGTAAAGTATTTTTCATTAATATTAGCATACGTTAAGCAAATATGATTATTTAAATGCCA